>NW_006408615.1:366393-376433 GCF_000296735.1 Chrysochloris asiatica | reverse complement strand
CAGGATCATCAGCTCTTCCAGTTCAGATTATGGGGGTTCCATGTTCATCCACACATCCATATGAGAGGGTCCAGTTATCAAGATCCTTCCTTGAGGTACAGGGTTACTAACTTGGCTCTGTCCTCCCTTTGCTCATAGATCAGGTGTGGAGGGACAACTCTCTCACCTCCCTTAACTCCACATGTAAGTATGATATAAGTTTTCTCATGTTTCTAAAACCTTTGTAAAACTGTCTCAAGCTAATGGCTTGTTAATATTAAAATATCTAATGAAACCATCTGTCTACCAGATGTACTGGTCAGATAGAGACTGATGAAACCCTTGAGATTATAGTCCTTAGACACCCTTTGAGCCTGGAACTGAACTCACTTCCTTGGTGCAACTTTCAGCCAAACAATAGACTGGAATATAATGTAAAAAATGATACCACAAAGGTATGTGCTCCTTAGAACAATCAAGAATGTGAGTTCAAAGGGGTAGCACTTGTCAGATAAAAACTCAGAAAACAGCAATGGATAGTGAAGAAGGTTGATTGAAATCGGGAAATACATGGAACAAATGGGAAGAGTGCTATTATATTGCATGATTGCAAATGTGTTTGAAATGTTGAATGGAAAACCAATATGCTCTGCAAATAATCGACCATATCACAATAAAAATAACATAAAATAAATTATCTGTCCACTGATATCCACTTGTCCCATTTTCTCACCTCCAGTCCCATCATAGAAACTCCTTTCATCAGGATCCCCAATGTCTCCATGGTGACAATCCCAGAGAGCAACTCTCAGTCTCTGTTAACTAGACCTGGCTCACTTCCCCAAGTTCTATGTGCACCTAGGCCCTACTGGTCACACCAGGAACAAATAGGAGACAACAGGCTGCCTCTTTGAGTCTAAGAGAGCTCAGCATCTATACACAAAGCAAAGTGAACATTGTAAGACTCCAGATGCCCTTCTCTGAGGCTTGGACAGAGGCCATTGTCTATGAGAGTGGTCAGGCCAGGCAATTGGATGGAGACCCAGGATCCAATTCATCATCTTAGCTCAGGAAATGGCATACACAATGCAGAACTTCAAATACATGATATCTGGGTTGCTTGTACCTCCCACATTATTAAATTATGTGCTGGAAATGATGGACCCCACATCTCAGGGTTTCTGAACCTTAGAGGAATCTCTTGGAGCTGTCATTACCTTCAACAAGTGCTCAACTACTAGTTGAAATGTTGGTCATTGGAACCTAGCCGTTTCTGCAAGGTCATGATCTTGGAAACCCTGCAGAGAAGTTCTGCTCTGCAAACATGCTATTACCATGCGTCAGGGTCAGTTCAATCACAACCACATAGTGCATGCAAGCCGCTAGGAAGACTCCATGCAGGAGGTCTCAGTTGAATCAGGAAAAGATAAACTCACAAAGAACAGCTGGATTAGGAAATGCCTGGGACTCCTGCACAGCTCTCCTGCAGGCTTCATGGTGATGAAGAAAAGACCTTTGATCCCACTAATTCCCTACACCCATCATCACGAACCCTACAGCCTCCAGTTTGGCACGAACTTCTGGAGATCTGTAGGACACCAATTCACATCCTCCAATATGGGATGGTATTTTTTTATCAAGGGCATGTCAAATGCACTGAGTGATTATAAGCAGAGACACCATCAGAAAGCACCACCCCACTGCTCCTGTAATGAGACGTTTCTGGAGCTGGAGGGCATAGCTCTTTGCTAACAAGGGTTTACTTTGAAGGAAATTTCAATGCCTTCAAGGATAACCTGTTTTTATCCAATACACAGCATGTGCTCCTGGAAGCTGCCAGCTCAGGGAAAAAGGGAATTATTATGTGAGTGCTGTAAATAACAACAACAAAAAATCCATTTCTAGAGTTGTCCAATGGTAGAATGTAGCATCTTAAGAGGAATACAATGTGTTCAATTATGTCAACATGTCATCCTCTTCTCCATCAGCTACTGTCCACATCAACCACATAAGATGACTGGCCAGTGGGACCAGGTCTCTAGGCTGTACCTATGTCAGGTGAGGCACCAGGAATATGAACAATGGCCTCCTGGAGCTATTACTGCTTTAACCCTGCCAGCTCCAGTGTGCTCACAAGTGCAAGTCTTTATGAAGGGAAGGAATGTTTGACAAGCTTTTATACACACAGTCCTAGTGACCTTCCACAGCATCACAAGATACCACCACAATCTTGTGAAAGATACAAGATCAATTCCAGAAGATTCTAAGAACAAGTTCAACATGTAATAAATGGGATTTCTAAGGAAATGATGAGACATGACGTGTTGGAGAAAGAGGAACCAAGTCTAAGAGAGAATCCATGGCAAAGACATGGCAGCATGGTTGTAAACTGCATCCCCAAGACTGGATGCAGGTTTTTGATAAGATAGCAAAATCATGGACCTTTCCAGGTTAAAGATTCACAGAGTCATAAGACAGGTGATATTCCATCATACCTTGTTGAATAGTGGGCTCCAGACCAGCAATCTACCAAGGACATTGTCACCCCAGTCATGTCCTTGGTTAGTGTTGACTTACCCCTGGTCATGTCCTTGGTTAGTGTTGACTTACCCCTGGTCTTTGTCATCCTTTGGAGCTTCCTGGATCTGCACCCAGTGCTTGACCATAGTGTGAAAACCAGAAAGGCCAGGCCACAGAGGAAGACATAATGCTTAGCTAGCAGACTGGTCCTGGGTTCCAATGACCTCCCTTTTGCTTCATCTTTGCTCTCCACTTTAGCCAGGGGAATCTCTGTACACTCAAAGCAACTCTTAGAGCTCAAAAGCTGTTCCATGTGTGAATGTTGGTGGCACAGGTGTGACCACTAGTGACTGAGGCACGAGTGTTGGAGATCTAGGTGTGAGCACTGGTGAAAGTGAGGTGTAATTGGACCCTGTCTGAGACTTTCAGTTCATTGTTCAGACGGAGCAGCCCAAAGACAATCACTGAAAGCATACAAGTCCATTAACATAGGTACCCTGATGCCTGTCTGTTCCTTGTGGATGCTCATTCCGGATTCAGAGGTCATGTGATTATTGCACAACAGAGAAACCCAGATCACTTGCTCATACACTCCCATCAATACAGGTACCCTGGCGCCTGTCAGTTCCTTGTGGAGATCCATCCCAGGCTCAGATGCCATGTGGCTGTGACATAACAGAGGATCCCAGGACCCCTGCTCATAGCTTTATATATAAATGGAGAGAAGAGGCAGAGGGTCAAGAAACATAAAGCTGCAAGTTAAGGAAAATAAAGTGTCACCGGAAACCCTCCGAAGGCGGGAAAGAGGTTCCCAGCAGATTGTCTCTGAGAGCCCCAGAAGGACTCAGCAATGCTGACACCTTGATTTGGACTTCTGCCTCAAGAGCTATGAGGCAATGCTTATCTGTTCTTATAAACCACCAGTTTGTGGTACTTATTACAGCAGTCCTGAGACATTCATACACATCTTCACACCTGTTCTC
The DNA here is from genome assembly GCF_000296735.1 of Chrysochloris asiatica. Classification (NCBI taxonomy): domain Eukaryota; kingdom Metazoa; phylum Chordata; class Mammalia; order Afrosoricida; family Chrysochloridae; genus Chrysochloris; species Chrysochloris asiatica. The sequence goes on along the minus strand of NW_006408615.1, from coordinate 372,951 downwards.
TACTTCATGTACATGGCCCAGTAAGGCAAACACTGTCACTGACCCACTTTCCAGAGAAGGAAACTGAAGCTAGACTACTAACTGTCCTACCCCACATATCAGGTAACCGTTGGAGCTGACATTGACCCCAGGCAAATAAACTGTGGCAACTGTGTTACTGACCATAGAAGCACTCAGCCTCTGAAGACCCTCACAGTCTCTAATGTGAGGGGCAAGCTTAGGTCCAGGCCTTCCTTAGAATGAATGTCAGAAGTTTAAATAAAACAGCAGTTAAGGGGGAGGGGTGCTGACTGGAAAATTAAACGTGTTGTCATATTACATTTATGAGCACCTGGCTCCAGGTTCTGTGGAGCTTGGGAAGCATGGGTGAGTGAACACTTTCCCTTCCCCAGAGCACACAGGGCTGATTCCTGGAGAGACACACAGACACAGTGTGAGGACTTGTGGTGATAGGTCCTATGGAGGAAGTGAACACAAAGGGATTTCCAGAGGAGGCATTTGTAGTGAACTATGTGTAACGTAGTGGTTACAAGTCGGGCTGCCAACTGCAAGGTCAGCAATTCAAAACTACCAGAGGTTCTGTGGGAGAAAGATGAGGCATTCTGCTCCCGTAAAGATTTACAGCCTCAGAAACCATGTGCAGGGTCACTATGATTCGGAACCGACTCCACGGTACTTAACAACAACAACATGAAGGACACGGAGGAGCTTACAGGCTGGTGAGGTAGTGGGCAATGAAGGACATAGAGTAACCCCAGCCTGTGCAACATGGTGTGACAAAAGCTCTGAATACCTGGATAGTGAGATGGTTCCACATCTCAGGGGTCACAGTATGAAGGGAGAATGGTTAGAGATGTGCAGGAAGAGGAAAGGAAACCAAAGGATGAGACTTTTATGATAATGTGATGGGTTGGGCTTTATCCCATGAGCATGGAATGCCAAGTTAACTAGTGAACTAGTTAACAAGTGGTATGCTCACTTGAGACATGGCGGGTAAGGAACCAGACCAAAAAGATGCTATTGTTGTCAGAGAGTACCATGTCACTTTCATGACTCTGATCTCTCTGAAGCAGATGGCCAGGTCTTTTCTCTGGTTGAACTGGTTCAAAACAGTTTAGTCAAGATGGAAGGAAATCAAGGTAACATATGGTGCACAGCATCCAAGTCTCTTGTGCTAAGGATCTTGACTGGAGTAGGAACCAGAAAGCAATGTCCTGCTGAAAGATGGCTATGTACATGCAATGCATATGGTTAGCTACCATCTTTGAATTCCTTAGAAGTGAGAATGGTGAGACTTCATCTCACATTGTTAAGCTTTGCCTCATGTACTTTGGACATGTCATCAGGAGGGACCAGACCTCGGAGAAGGATATCATGCTTGATAAAGTAGAAAGTCAGATAAAAAGAGGAAGATTCTCAACAAGATGGATTGACACCGTGACTGCAGCAGTGTGCTCACACATAACAACAGTTGTGAGGATAGCTCAGGAGCAGGCAGTATTTAGTTTTGTTTATTTGTAACTGACTTCATGGCACCTAGCAATGACAGAAACAGTGCTATACCACGTATGGATGAAGCCTGAATCTCAGATGATATGACAGCCTAGCCAACACCTGATTGCAGCCTGGTGATAGATGGGAGCCGTTATTTATACGTGGCTAAGTGTGTGGTAATGTGTGATGTAGCAATAGGAAACAATTTCATTGACTCTGGAGGTTAGTGTTGTTATTGTTGTTGGAACCAGAGGTGTTTATTCTCAAAATGATCCATGATATCAATACAAAAGTATAGCTTCTGCTGTTGAGACTGGGGCTGTTACTCCTCCCCACACAATGGTTCCTGGAATGGCACCTTGACAACTTCCCTCATCTCCATTGTACCATGCCTCCCCTCATTTTTCACTTAGACATCACTCCTTCACCCTTTGTTGTCCTGTTTGTGGAGAACTTGCTTGGCCAGTGTCTGAGGGCAACACACCTGAATCCCAAGGTGCTTGTTTAGGGTGATGCAGGGGTGTTCCAAGACCATCACTGGTACATGGAGACCTGTGTCTGCAGAAAAGGAGCATCAAGCCCCTCTGGTACTCCAGTAGTTTCCCAACACACCCTCAGATGGAACCAGCCACTCCCTGACTATCTCAACCCACCCACCATTAAATGTGTAGGACATCGTTTATGGCTAAGGCACTTGTTCAAATATGAGGCCAGTAGTAAAGTATTGTTACAAATTTCATTTTGTTGTTTTGTGCTGTCCCCTTGATTCCGAGCATAACAACCCTGTAAAGGGTTTCCAAGAATAGCTGGTGGGTTTGAACTCCCAACCATGCAGTCATCAGTCCAGTACTTATCCTAAGGGGATAATCACATAATGGATCACAAAAATCATAGAAACACTTATTAAAGAAAAGTATCAAAACAAGAAACAGTTGTTTTGATCCTTCATCTAGGTCTATACAAAAGTTCCTGCTGTGGAACTGTAGAATCAACATTGGGTTGCTACCTGCAAGAACAGCAATTCAAATACACCAGCCACTCCTCTAAAGCTGGAACCATGGTCACTATTAGACAGAACCCACTCCATGGCATTAACTTAACAACAACCCTTCCCTGGAGAATTCTACACTCTTTGGATCACACCAAGTCAAAATGGTAGTTTGGGCATTCTCAGGGGAAGAAAAGCCACAGAGGAGGGAAATCATCTCAGAGCTGTGTCCCCAGGATATGCCTCTGTGTGTGCCCTCAGGCCAACTTTGTTCCTGGAATCTAGCACAAACCAGAGATGCTCACCATCCTCAAATGCAGAAATACAAAGTCAACTGGGTCCCAGAGCAGAAGCCCACCAGAAGCAGCATACTGGCCAGGGGGCTCAGCCTCCTTTCTTCAGGGAAAAGCACATACTGCTTGGCTTTCCCCGAAGGTCCTCATCAATGTGCAGAGGACTGGGGTGCCTTGAAATTGATTGCTCCCTGCCCAATGGTGATGCATGAGCCAAAATGAAGAAGTCAGGGCCAGAATGCTTGCACAACTTAGTTACTTATAGACTTCCTGCATCCAAAAAAGAGTCTATGCAACTTCATATAAAAAGACAGAGGTGAAAGGAGCAAATAAAGAGAGAAGGAATGTACAGACAGGACAGGGAGTTTTATGTGCTTGCAGGCATTTATGTGTCTGCATGTATGGGAGTGTGCATATGTACGTGCTATGTGTGCTCATGTGTGTCCCTAATGTGTACCATATATTTGTGCTATGTGTATTTGAACATAAGTATCATGTAGGCATATGTATGCATGCTAATGTTCTCTGTGTGCACATGTGTATTCATGTGTTTAGTTGTGTGCATTCATATGTGTGTTTGTGTATGCACATGCACATGGTGCTTGTATACATGTATGTGTATTTGGTGTGTTGTGAATGTACATGAGTGAAAGTGCATATGCATGATGTGTGTGTGTGTGCTTTGGTTTATGTGTGTATATGCATGTGCATGTATGTATGTGTGTGCAGGTGTATTGTGTATGTGTGTATGTTTACAGACTTGCATGTGTGTTTGTTGGTATGTGTATATGTCTTACCTATGTGTATGTGTGTGCCTATGCATATCTGGATGTTTATATACATGTGGCACTGTGGGCTAATACATTGAACTGCAAAGTCACTTTGAACCATAAAGTCAGTGGTTCAAGCTCACTGATCACTATTCGGAAATCCTATATATGGTCGCTAAGGGTAGGAACTTACACAATGGCACTTTACAACAACAATGACAAATGTATGTGTACATGTGTGTGGGTGTGTCAATTTGCATGCATGTGTGCATGTATATTTTGTGCATGTTATATGATCCGCGTGTGCACATGTGTGTATATGTACGTGCACACATGTAGGTGTGTGATGTATATGCACATGTACATTTGTACATTTGCGTGTGTGTACGTGTGTGCACGTGTGTGCTGAGGATTCTAAAGTAATGATAGAATAATCACATAAACCCAGAACCAGTTAATAAAACAAACACAAACCCAGAGCTGGTGATGAGAAGACCTTGGGTATTCACTGCTACAGAAAAGCTGCACTTCTCAGAGTGTGTTCTCAGCAAGGCAGCATCTGATTCTTGATGCCCATGGAGGTGCAAACTACAGAACCCATGTGGACATGAAGTTCTTGTGACAATAAAGAGGGTTCCTTTGCCTTTAGGAAAGGTTCTGCCAGGGACAGGTGTAAGAAACGGAGAGTCCTGATGTGTCCTGAAATGGAAATCAGACTTTCAATCCACCAGCACTTGTCAGAAATCAAAAACAAGTGGATTCAGCATGATGTGATGGGTGGGGAGTTGGAAAAGTAAACATGTAAAAGATTATCAGGACCAGTAACTCCTGAAAAGAAGACAAAGTGTTCTTCTCGAACAACTCACAATATCTTGAAAGGAAAGAGCAGAGCTCCTGGTCCCAGCATTAACAAGGATGGACATGGATTCCTGGAACCATAGGAAGATGCAGAGCCCACCTCCTCATCCGGGAGCAGCGCTGAGATTGACTGGGTGCCAAGAGATGTGGAGGCTTGCCAGGCCGACCTGCTAGAGAGGTGTTGACTCAGTTCTTTCTTCTTCAAATGGAAATGGTTGTGGAACCACATTTACTCATGTAGACACTGGATTTCTAATTCCTTTGAACAATGGTACTGGCATAAATGCTGGGAAGGGGAGGGTGGAGGACAGTATATGTGTGAACCTCCTATTCATAGACAAGCTCTTCAACAAAAGCTCATTAAGAAGACAAGGAAAGCAAAGAACAAAATGAATGTCAGAAGACAATCTGAAACTTGCTATTGAACATAGAGAAGCTAAAGAGAATGGAACAAATGAAGAGGCAAAAGATCCAGAGGTTCAAGCTGGATTCAAAAGAGGCCGTGGAATGAGGGCTATCAGGGTATATCTTTTCAGGTTACCCAGAGCATGCTGAAGTGAAACCACATCACAGAATGCTCAGCCTACCTTCCCACTGGTCCTCACAACATTCTAGACCAAACCTAGTACAGCAGACCCAGCAACAAGGTCACCACTACTCATGCAACCATCAGTCACTCTGTACATGGGTCTCTCTGCACATCATGACCCATGTTTGGGCATGGGTGGATCAATTATGGTCCATGTAAACTGATAGAGTGAGACCCAGGATCCTTCTAACTCTTCCAGTGTTCTGTGAAGGCACAGAGCCTGAGGTCTGGCCCCAGGACCTTTAGCCCAGATACTCAGACTTCACAGTCAGAGACAGATCAGGTCAGTACAGATAAAGGAGACTAGAATGAGCATGGGATCTAGGCAAGAGGTTTTCACAATGGCGAAGCAGCAATCATTCATGAGAGGTCAAGGAGTCCTATTTAAAACACTGGGGACAAGATAATGGTCCTGTTACTGCTCAGAGATTGGCTATGGATCCATCGGTTACTCTTCCAAGGGAGGGATACTGGGAAGAATGAGGACCACGGAGTCAAGGATGGTAGGCAGGTGCTGGGCTGTTTGGTTAGTGGAAAGAACTCCTGCCAGGAAGGATCTACTTACATTTCTTTAAAGGACACCGGTCATGGTAGATGGGCTCTCTTAGACACAAATAAGGAGGTGTGGTGAGCTAGATCACACCATGGTGTTTATATAGAACAGTGATGTCCCATGTCTCCCCAGAGTGACCAAATGCCTTTCATTCCAATATGCCCATCTCAAAGATAATAGGACGCATACAAATCACAACTGCCTGAGATCTTGCTCACCTGTTAGGTTGGAGACATTCCCAAAGTTTGAAAAAACATCCTCCCATGAAGCCATGGAACAAGCTTACTCATATGGTGCTTATGGGAGAACTTGGCAATGTTAATGAAAGTGCACACACATTCTATGCTTGGCCTAATTCTTTTCTAATAATTTTTCCTGAAGGTAAACCCACCACCAACACAACAGAACATGACCATTCATCACAGCTTTATAAATGAGTAGCAAATTATCATATATAAATTAAGTGCACACCCCTAAGATCATGGCAAGGGACCCTGGCTACACTGTGAGTTAGATATTGAGCTGATAACTAAAATATTAGCAGTTCAAACCCACCAGTTGCTCCAAAGGAGAAAGATTAGGCTTTCTGTTCCCATAAAGGTTTACAATCTCTGGATCCCTAAGGAGCAGTTTTTCTCTGTTCTATAGGGTCCCTATGAGTTGGAATCACCTTTACAGCAGTGGGTAAAAGGATGTCTGTACCGAGCACCGTTATGATGGAGGGAATCTATACACAGGCACATACATATATGTACACAAGCACACACACAAAGACGCATATACATACATGTACATAGACATGCACGTGCAGATACATAGACACATGCAGCCATAAATACACACACTTCACTTATTTTGCAAATGAGATCGGTAAGAATAAACTTAAAATTAATAGCAATGCTTAACTCTAATAGGTATGTGGAGTTGACTAGCAACTGATCTCCATATGTTGTTGTTGTTGTTAGGTGCCATCGAGTCTGTACTGACCTATACTGACCTTATGCACAGCAAAA
>NW_006408615.1:357825-365809 GCF_000296735.1 Chrysochloris asiatica | reverse complement strand
TGGTGAGGATTTTTGTTTTCTTTACATTGAGATGTAATCCATACCATATGCAGTGCTCTTTGAAATTCATCAGTAAATATTTTAAGTCCTCTTCACTTTCAGCAAGCAAGGTTGTATCGTCTGCATATCGCAAGTTGTTAATGAGTCTTCCTCCAATCCTGATGCCATGTTTATCTTCATAGAACTCAGCTTCTCAGATTATTTGTTCAGCATACAGGTTGAATAAGTATGGTGAAAGAATACAACCATGTCTCACACCTTTCTTAATTTGAAACCATTCAGTTTTCCCATGTTCTGTTCTAACAACTGCCTCTTGGTCCAGGTACAGATTCATCATGCACCCAATTAAGTGTTCTGGAATACTCATACTTTGCAATGCTGTCCACAGCTTGTCATGATCCACACAATCAAAAGCCTTTGCATAGTCATTGAAGCACAGGGAAACATCCTTCTGGTATTCTCTGCTTTCAGCCAAGATCCATTGGACATCAGCAATGATATCCCTCATTCCACAACCTCTTATGAATGCAGCTTGAACCTCTGGAAGTTCTCTGTCAATGTATGATTGTAGCCGTTTCTGTATTAACTTTAGCAAAACTTTACTAGCATGGGATATCAAAGAGATTGTCCGATGATTTCCGCATTCCATTGATATCCATATAGTTCACCAGAATTCAACTGAGGAACTTGAGGTCACCCCTTTTCATCAACCTGGATTTGTTAACACAGACTTGGTCAGCCTGGGAATCAGGCTTTCATCACTTGAAGCCCACCACCCTTTTGCCTTGAATGGACTGATGTTCTATCGTTTTCCCTCTCTTGTCTTATCCATCACTGGAATCATGAAAACACACTTCTTGTAATCACTCTACCAGTGGTTATAGGAAAAGACAAGAAAAAGCATTCTGTATCCTAGAAGATGGAATGATTGGCTTTCTCGTCCGTTCCTCACTGAGAATGCAATACAAGCTGAGTAACACGAAGGTCACATGACATGAGTTCTCTTCAGCCAGTCTCCCATCAAATGTGTCTGGTACTGTGTGGATGCCACTCCAGTGACGTTCTGAACCCTCATTCTGCTCTAAGCTGAAGTAACAGTGGAAGCATCCACAGTTGATTATATCATCAGTGAAAGACAATGATGATAATCTGACCATCCAAAGTTCACCATTGTTCATGGTGCCAGGAAGCACTGGTCACAGATGCTTCTGAGTTTCCTGGGGAAGTCAGAACCTGGCTGAAAAGATGGTATGGACAACATGTGGAGCACCAGGGAGGGAATAGGACCATGAGAAGAGGTCAGATGAAGCAAGGAGACCCTGCATATGGTGTCACTTCTGGGAAATTGAAAGGGAAGCCAGGGTGATGTTGACTTGAAGAAAGCACATGGTTTTCCATCTGAAACTCAAACCCTAATAAGCTGATACTGGATTCTCTAAAATCCATATTTCATGTTGACACTAGAAGAGAAGTGTTTTCTGCATCCACATTTATTGGGTGAAAGACATGGCCTCTGGAGAGGTCGATGTGCCCTGACCAAATATGAACCACCAGGCAGGGGTGGTGGTTGTGGGCAGGCTCTCTGTGAAGGAAGACAACCATTGTGTGCTCAGGGGGCAGATAGCTGTAAGGTGTTTACTCTTAAACAGAATGTGGATGGGAGGAAGAACTCCTGTCTGTGAATCTAGACTGGAAAGACAGACTTCCCAGAGCATAGGGACAGGTGAGTATGTATGGTGGCACTTCTGGAGTGGTTGTTGAAGTGCTGCATGCTCTGCTGTGCATACACTCAACATCACCAACAAAAATAAAATAAACAATTAAAAACAAACAGAGCCACAGACAAAGGAAAGAGTGGTAACGACTGGAAGGAGAAGACATGTGAGCTAGTGCCCAACTCCATCATGGCAATGTCCTGCTTGCCTAGTTGGCATTTGGTCCATGCTCCCTGGTGCTTTTCTCAGCAATGATGCCAACATTATAAATAGCAGCATTAACTCATTAGCCAAAGGTCATGGTGTCCTGCAGCAGTGGACACCGTGAGGTGACCTGGCCAAGTCCAGCAGAGAAGCCATCTGTATTGTCACAGTCCCTGGTCATCTCTGTGGCTGGTGCTGTCCCTTGCCTGATCCCTCCCCTGCAGCCAGTTTGCCTTGTTAACACATCTGCCTGGAATCCACACAGTCTCAGTAGGTCAGAAAAGGCCCCAATACTCATGTTACAGGAAAGCACGGGGCCTCACACAGCTGGACAGTCTGTTTCCCTCAGGGATACAACCCTCCCATCCAGGAGATTCCACATTGACAGCCGAGAGCCCTATCATTTATGTTATACTGAAGTACCAAGGGCTGGTCAAGGAGACATTCCCGTGGGGTGAAAGGAGAGATCGGGAGTATAGAGACTGAAACTTTTCTGAGACTGCCAACCTCTAGTCTGTTCCCCTCCTCACATCCCAACTATTTACTGCAGAGGACAGGGTGTTTCACCTGTGTTCAGAACATCCACCCCTCAATTATCATGGGAGGAATCTCTCTTCTCAGCCCTTATTCAGCACCAAGCATGAAGCTGGGCTTCCCAGATGAGGGCTCAGGTTCTCTGAGATAAGGGCTCAGGTTCTCTGGGATGAGGGCTCATGCTATCTAGGATAGGGGCTCAAGCTCTATAAATGAGAGTTCAGGTTTCTTGGAATGAGGGCTCATGTTACCTGTGATGAGGGTTTAGGCTCCCTGAGAAAATGGCTTATGTTCCCTAGGATGAAGGCTCAGGTTCCTTGGGATGAGAGTTAAGGCTCCCTGAGATGAGGGTTCAGGTTTCTGTGGATGAGGGTTCAGGTTCCCTGACACAAGGACTCAGGATCCTTGAGATAAGGGCTCAGGTACCTGGGGATGAAGACTCAGGCTCCTTAGGATGATGACTCAGGATTCCTGGGGTGAAGGCTCAGCCTCCATAGGATGAGGACTCAGGCTTCATGGGGTAAGGACTCAGGTTCTGGGCCATCTACACACAGCCATTAACAGAAGCAAGGGGTTCTCACTGCCCAGTGCACAAGGACCAGAGAGGAGCCAGGAGTGGATTCTCAGTGTCTGTGGGAGGGAGCTAGGACACCTGTACCTGGTCAGGGACATCAAGAGAGGAGACAGAGGAGGACAGGGGTGTAGTGTTTACCTCCCAAGTACCCCTGGTGAACCCAGTCACAGTGCAGTACCTGAACATCCCTTGGCTGGCCCTGAAATACTGAATTCAATTCCAAATGGACACTTGAATTCCATAGGGAGAGAGTGGGAGAGTGCGAGACAGCAAAAGAGAAAGTAGAGAGAATGCCAGAGAGCAGAGAGAGAGAGGGAGACAGAGAGTTGGACAGAGAGACAGTGAGTGTGGGTGAGGTCACAGAGGCAATGATCATTTCCTTCACTGGGGTGACCTTACTGCAAGGATTTTGGGAAAATCTTGTGGGCTGTATGCATGTATGTGTGCACTTGTACGCAAATGGGACCGAGAGATTGAGAGGTGGAGCTGGAGGTGTAGGCGTAGGTCCTGGCCCAAGGACCATGCTCCATCTCTGAGGACTGTCTTGGCCTCCGGTGTGTCTGCCCACAGTTTGGATGTGTGTGGAAGGTCTTGTTTTATGTTTGCTTGTGAAATGTTTTCTCAGCATTTCATCACTGCTCCCTCCTCTTAGCCCCTTGTTTGTCCAAGCCATTTGCCCAGGCTTCTTCCACACAGGGAACGAGACATCCTTTTGGTGTGCAGGGTAGTTGAATAGAAGGATAGCGCAACATGAAGTTACAGTGGGGAGGGGGTCAGTGTGACACAAAGGTCATTGTAGTGGTGAAGGTCAACATGAGGTGAAGGTTAGCATGGGGTGAAGGTCAAGGTGGCATTATTGTGGTGACAGGTCAGGGAAGCAGAAGTCATTATGAGGAAGACATCACTATGGGTAAAGGGTCAGTGTGAGGACAAGATCAGCATGGAATGAAGGTCAGTATGGAGGTGAAAATCATTATGTAGGTGAAGGTCAGTAGGAGAGTGAAGGTTGTTATGGGGAGAGGTTTAGTATAAGGGGAAGGTTAGGTAATTATAAAGGAGCTCTGTTAGTGTAGTGGTTACGAATCGGGTTGCAAACCTTACGGTCAACAGTTTGAAACTACCAGTTGTTCCGGGGAGAAAGATGAGGCTTTCTGCTCCCATAAAGATTTATAGCCTTGGAAACCCTATGCAGGGTCGCTATGAGTCAGAACTGACTCCATGGCACACCGCCACCACCAGGTAATTAGAGAATAGCACAAACTAGAAAAAGTTAAACAATGAGTAAGGAAGAATGGAGAAGAATTAATGCATCTGAAATACGGTGTTGGTGAAGAACATTGAATATGCCATGGACTGCTAGAAGGACAAGCAAATCTGTGTAGGAAGAAGTACAGTCAGAATGTCTCTTAGAATTGAGGATCATGAGACTTGTTTTCACATGCTTTGGACATGTTATCAGGAGGAACTTGTTCCTGGAAAAGGACATCATGTTTGATGACATAGAGGGTCAGCAAAAAAAGAAGACCCTCAATGAAATGGATTGACACAGTGACTGAAACATTGTGCTCAAACATGGCAACTATTGTGAGGCTAGTGCAGGACTTGTGGTTGTTGTTGTTGGGTGCCATTGAGTCGGTACCAACCCATAACGACCTTATGCACAGCAGAATGAAACACTGCCTGATCCTGAGCCAACCTCACTACTGTTGACATGCTTAAGTCCTAATTCTGTTGTAAGTAGGGTTACTAGAAAGCAGTGCTTACTCAAAAATTCCTAACAACAAGAAAGTGACTCTCTTAATTCCAATATGCCAGTGACTAGGAAGGTGGCCCAGGATTGGGCAGGTTTTACTTGTAAGATGGCCATGTGTCAGATCCTTTTGGAAGACAACTAGCAAGAGGATACTTTCTGTATCTGTGTGTGTACAGACGTCTTCTCATGGGTTCAGTCTAGTGCACAACTGCCTGTGTGTCCAACATTCCCACCTGTTACGTTGTGAACCCTATGTGTGGCACTGCCCATATTCCAAATGCCCTTTTGTCATGCCTGCCAATTGATTCCCGGAGCAGTCACCAACCACAGGAGCATGAGTTCCTTTGTCATCACGATTCTCCATGATCAGTCATGATGCTGAGCACTGACAGCTGGACATAATAGGAATGTTTGGGTGATTGAGGGGAGCAAGCGGGCTCTCACTCAAACAGGGTCCTTGGGATGCAGTGGACACTCACTGGCTAGTCTCTGGGTTTTTGAGACCCATCAGGGTGGAACCTTCCTGCCCAGACCTCCTCTCATAATGAGTCTTCTCTCTTTGCCTTGAGCCAGCAGTTCCTCAAACATAACATCCATCACTAATGCCCAGCACCTTTCTGCAGGAGTTCTTTCTAATTGAGCTGCTCGAGCCAGGAGATGCCACGCTTGGAACAGGTAGAATTGTGCATTTTGCTCTTCTGTTCTCTTTTCCTTCCTCTATGAAACCAATTTCCTTTATCATTAAATAAAAACACGGAGCAAGACAAATGAGGGGAGGTATTCTGTCATTTATCACAGGACTCAGCCTCCTGTGTTCAGCCCCAGCCCAGTGGAGTTCTCCAAGGAGGAGCTTTGATAGAGATAATGAATTAGTGCCGATGAGATGAAGAGACTTGTGGCACAGGGCTGTGTCATTTGGTAGGATGGGTTCTAGTGGGGAGAAGTGTTCACAGTTTGGGGTTAGCAGCCAGTAGTCCACAGGCAGATATTATTTTCGTTCACACAAATGGAACAAACAGAGCAACCGCAATGGCTCTATTTCATAGCTGAGTGGAATGTAGGTTGGTCTCCTTAGGAGTAATCAGAAAAGGATAAAGTGAACAGAAAGAGCTCATACTCCTAAACCTTGGGGGCATGGAAAAATATTCACAAACACAAGAGATGAAAGAATCCCCTCAATTGAATAGCAGGTGGTTAGGTGCATTTAAAGAATTCTCTATTGGCGGGGAAACATTTCTATGGCTGTTTCATTTCTTTGGACAATCCTGAGTATACGAAATTAGTGGTCAAGTAGGTAGGTGCAAGCCAGGTAGGTGTTTACCTGAGAAAATTTTACTGCAATGATAATTCACTAAATATTGATGTGATAACAGCATTTCAGGAAGAAAGATGGGTGGAAAGAATGGGGAAAAAAAGAACCATTGAGTGTGGCCAAACCTTTAGACTGCACCATTCTAGGTACATGGAAGCATTTACTTACAGAAGGACATCATGCTTGGTAAAGTGTATGGTTGTCAAAAAAGAGGAAGACACCCAGTAAGATGAATTGACACGGTGGTGGCAACAATGGACTGAAAGGTAGCAGTGATTATGAGGCTGGCACAGTACTGGACAATGTTTTGTTCTGTTGTGATAAGGTCACTATGAGTCAGTACCAATTCAATGGCACCTAACAGCAACACAGTGTTTGTGTCACAAAGCATTTGGTCTGGATATTGCTAATCTCTCCTCTTGGTCACTGGGACTCAGGGCTCTTCAAGCACTAACATTCTGATGACAATATCTACCCGTAGCTTTGATGGATGTTGACATTGGACCAGATTCAAGTCAGAAGGAGATAGAGTCAATCATCCGCTCATTCATTAACCCCTCCAGTGATAGGAGGCTGCTTCCATGAACAGAGTGGAACCTGGGGATAAAACTATGAGAAATGTAAACATAGGTGCTTTCTTCTGCAGATTTCACATGTTCACCTTTTAAAAATAATCAGGGTGTTCATTAACTGGGCAGGACAAAATGTCATAGTGTCCAGGTGCACATCAAAATCAAGCATCATAAACAACACGACCCCAAAAAACAGATTTTCTCAAAAGAAAGGAAGCTGTGGATAGACAGAGGGAAATGAAGTGCTGTATGCAGGGCAGTTGAAACCCTGGTTTGGTGCTGCAGGATACTGAGTTGGACTGCAAGGTAGGTTTGTAACATAAAGCTGGTAGTTCAAGTTCAATAGCCACTCCTTGGAAACCTTATACAGGGTCAGTATGAGTTGGAATTGTCTCAACAGCACTTAATAACAACAACAATACAAGGCAGTGTGAAAACATGGATGTGTGTCCTGGTATGGGGACTGACCCCCCAGGTGTGGTCAGAACTGCTGAGGGGCCACTGATTGATCAATCCACAGAGGAAGAACCACAACCAGCTCTTGGGTCTGCCAACTCGGAACCCAGAACTGTGCACAGTGATGGATGATAAGATATAGAGGTCAGTATCAAGGCTCAGAAAATCTGAAACCAAACTAGTGGCCAGTTCCTCCCACTGTCCAAGATAAGGGCACTGTGTGCAGGACAAAGAGAAGGGTCAAGGCGGGGCTTGATGGTGGCTAGGATGAAGGTGTAGTGAAGGTCACCGTCAACAATAACTCGGAATTCCAGGCAAGAAAGAGGCAGGACAGGGCTCCAAGTCTTGGACCCACAGAGATAGGAATAGTTTAAAGGTTTGAGGACTTATAGCCTGTGGAATTTGGAGCTGAGGCAGGAAATCGCGTACTTTTGGATCTGCGGGCCAGGCATGGAGGCCTGAGGCCACATCCTGGGCGAATCCAGGCGGCGGGATGAAATAGGAGCAGCAGAGATGCGTCGGAAGCACGCCGTGGGAACCTTGGAAAAGAAAGAGGAAGAAAAAAAGGTGAACAGTATACTCTGCTGGTTTTGTGTGGGTCCGATTTTTTTTTTCCTTTGGTGTAGGGTAATAGGTGTGCTCACGGTTTGCCCACCTACATTCGGTGAATAGAGGTAGGGGATTAGCCTAGTGGCCACGACCCACCCTCACTACTGGCAGTTTCCTCTGCCAGGAACTCACACACACTCAGCCCAAGCTGAGATGCGTATTTGGTCGGCCTTTTTGCACTGGGTTGAGAGGGGTTCTGGTGTAGCTCTGTGGGTTAAGGCTCCGTGCCACCAATACTTTTGAACAGCCGCTCCT
>NW_006408615.1:339540-353765 GCF_000296735.1 Chrysochloris asiatica | reverse complement strand
GGAAGCGGAGAAACGGGGCAGATGGGAGAACAATTGGGCATGTTCAAAAGGGCTAAAGGGGACAGAGATAAAGGACGATATATACACAGCCTTGGAACGGCAGGGCTCTGACCTTGTAGTTAGTAGTTCAGTGCTTGTCCTATAGCACCACACCAGTCACCCCATGGGACAGAGCATTTCTAGTGCTGCAATCTTTATGGAAGGTGACTACATCATCTTTATCTCACAATGTGGCTAGTTGACTTGAACAGCCATCTTTGCGATCAGCAGCCCAATGCTTGACCTACTGAACCACCAGGACTCCTTCACTAGAGGAATGTTGGCCCCAATTCAAACACTAGTGTCCTACAAAAAGAGGAGACATGGCAGATGGGCTCACAGGGAAGGTGAGATTGGAATGATGTCACCACAAATCAAGGACTGCAGAGAGCCACCATGTGTAGGAAGGATCTTCCCGGAGCTGTCAAGGAACATGGTCTTGACGGTGCCTCTACTTTGGACTTCCAGTTTCAGGAACTGGCTGAAAGTTTTTATTGTCTGTTGTCATTGGCAGCCTATGATGCCAGTACAACTCCTGCCAGTCTCTCCCAGGTGAGGCTGTGGTAGTCCCCACCACTTTCCGTCTTACACCTGAGATACAGTAGAGAGTTCGCAGGGCTGATGATAAGGAGACTAAGCCGGTGAGTGGAGCCTGAAGGTGTGAACAGCAGTCCATCAGCACACCCTTAGCGTCGGGAAGACTTTGCACCAGAATGGTGACAGCACCTCTCTTATCCTCCCAGCTTGTCATTGACTTTGCATTCTATGTCCCCCTAGATGTTTACATCTTGCCCTGGTTCCCATCTGCCCTCTTCCCTTATCCTAGGTTGATAATGATGATGATGGAGGTGGTGGTCAGCCAGATGGTTCTTTGGATCCAGGTCTGTGTTTGCTCTAGAAGACCTCTCCCTGCCTTACAGACACCCCGCCTACCCTCCTCCAACCGTGAGTCCTCCTGCCTACCCCTCCACCTTTGTACAATGCCCCATCCCAAGCACCCTTCGCAGATGTCTTGTTATTGAGAAGCTTCTATGACTGCTGCATATGGTTATTGTTAGGTGCCATCTGGTCAATCCCATGTGACTGAGTAGAAGAGTCCCATAGGGTTTTCTTGATTATAATCTTTAAGGGAACAGATCATTAGGTCTTTTCTGTCATGTAACAGCTGGGTGGGTTCGAACTGCCAAACTTTCATTTAGCAGCCAAGTGTTTAACCACTGTGTCTTCAGGGTTCCTTGTTGCAGATGGCAGTGCGTGCTTACAGAGAAGCCCAGCCAAGGCCTCGCATAGAAATATAAATAAATGAGAGGGGAACTTGGAGCTCTGTTGTCTGGGAAACACCCTCATCACTAGCTCTGCTCCCTGGCTAGCTTCCTCCTACCTCTTCTCCTCCTTCACTACCTCCTTGGGCTTTTCCTTGTGTAAGCATCACCTGTTCTTCACTCAGCTCCCACTACCTTCATGTCTGACCCATTGGGACCTTTGAAAAATAAAGACTTATGCAAATCAAACTCCTCACTGCTCTGAGGAGGAACAGAGGAAGAGCCTGCGTAGGCATATGTCCAGCCCCCCCTGGAGCCTGTACTGGGCAGGGTGGGTGCAACAGGAGCCAGTCCCACCTCCAAGTCCCAGCACTTGCAGGCATGAGGTGAGCCCCCAAGAAGCTGTCCCCATGATGGACCCTTTGCTGTCTTCCCAGCTCTGTGTGGAAGCCTGCTGGATGTTGGGGAGCCTGTTGACAACCCCCTCACAGGAACACCCTCAAAGTACAGACCAGATGTGGCTCTGTGGATCCGAAATCATGCACCCTTGTGTGCTTGGTAGGTTGTAAGTGCAATAACATGTCATCAAATAGTGTAATCCATTGGTGAGAGCCACCCTGAGTCCCTGGAGGCCTTGCTGACTATGTTACAGACTTTTGCAGTGACAGACATAGGCTCCATATCAATGCCAAGAGGGGCACCTCAGATGTGCACTTTTATTTACCAGGGCCCAGGCTCGAGCATCCCCTCCCCAGCCTCCTCCATTCCAGGACCACTTTCATTTCAGAAGAGCACCATTTGAATCATTATCAGCTTCTGACAGTTGCTGCAGCCCCTACTATCTTTGCTGAACAAAGGCAACACTATTCAATTCTGCCTGCCCATGTGTCAAAGGGAGAGGCAGGGGCTGAAGCTGGGAGGCCCCATTCATTACGGATTCAATGTGCATGCCTGCAGCAGGTCTCAAGGAAGGCACGCCCACTCTACTCAAAGCCAACTGGCTTCAGAAGGCTGACATTGTGATCCCTACAGTGATCCCTACAGTGTGCATGCCCAGGACTGATTGAGCAATGCACCCAGAAAATCTGCAAATGGAAAACACACATTTTTTTCCCCGTGGAACTGTTCACAAGGGCTGCCGTAACTGTGGTTAACTCAGACCTATTCTTGAAGTCCTAGGGCCCCCATAGGCTGAGAATGGGATTGAGTGGTCCAACTGTGTCATGGGTTGAAAGTGAAGTCCAGCTGGGGTGGCGTTGAATTCATCTCTCAACATGAATGGGCAGCAGCAACATCACATCAGGGACTCACCAGACACAGAGGGAGCTGACACAAAGCAGTCAAGATTATCTTGCTGTCACCAAGAGCATGTCACTGAAGCATGCTGATCTGCAGACTGCTCCTCACCTTGCGGGCTCCAGTGCCCAGTGACCTTGGGCAAGCTACTTCCCTTCTTGGAAACTCCATTTCCTTATCCGTTCAATGAAGGGGTGACCTCCCAGGCTCACATTTTATTATCTTAATTGTGTGCTATTGACCATCTGTAATTCAGGTCAGTGCCACGCTGTTTGTGGTGTTGCGGCTTTGAGTATTGATTCTGCATTACTTCACTGGTTGTCCTTTAGGTTATTCAATGTGATGACACTAGAGAAATTTTTGGAAAGGATATGAGAGTGAAGAGTCACCTCAGGAGTCCTGGGGTAGCGCTGTGGGTTAATGCATTAGACTGCAAGCTCAGTTTGGATTGCAAGGTCGGCAGTTCAAACTCACTGACCACTCCTTGGAAACCCTATACAGGGTCACTATGAGTTGCAGCAAACTTGATGGCACTAAAACCAGCAACAATAAAGTCACCTCAAGTGCCCTGTCCAGCACCCGGCTATCACTATGCTACCTTCTCTTCCAGTCTCTGTCCACATTGGCGTGTGTGGTGAAGGTCATTGGAATGAAGACATGGTCTTCTTTCAACAAGTTGCCATATGCTTACCCAAATATTTTCTATTTTTTCAGAATATGCTAATGAACTAGAAGACAAAATACAAGTGAATGGAGTGAGACTGGACCACCATGGCTACATGTGGACCCCAACACAGCAACATGCTGCAGCAATTTCTCATAGTGGATTGAATCGCGTCCCCTGAAAAGTATGTTGAGATCCTAAACCCAGTGCCTGTGAAAGTGACCTTTTTGGAAATAGGGTCTTTGCTGGTTTGATCAAGTTAAGGATCTTAAGATGAGATCATACTTGATTGGGTGAACCCCAAATCCAATGACTAGAGTCTTTTCAAGAGATGGGAGAGGAATATTTGACCCACACAGGGAATCCATCCTTGTGAAAATAGAGACAGAGATTCAGGTGGATTTGGTCAAAAATAAAGGAACACCTGGAGTCACCTGTGAGAGACAAGAAAGAACTCTCTCTCTCTGGGACCTACTCCAGACTCCAGAACTATAAGAATATATTTCTGTGGTTTCAAGCCACCTGATCTGTGAATCTTTGGCAGCAACCTTTGTTGTTGTTGTTGCCGGCTGTCAAATCAGTTCTGACTCAGGATTTTCTGAGAGCAGCTGGTACATTTGAATGCTGATCTTTCAGTTAGCAGTCCACTGCTTGTGCCACACCAGGACTCTACAAATATTTTATTCACTTTGTGGTATAAAACTTCTTCCATCTGTCAGGAAGCTCCTCTCAAGGTTAACAAAAATTCTTCCTTTCGTTCTGTATAAACAGGGCTTCATCCTCTTTGAACCTTTGAACCTTTGGGCACTTCTATTGATAACTCTGACAAATCACCTGTTATCCTCAAATCACCTGTTATCCTCCCTCCCTTTTCTGGTGTGTCTCCCCAGGGTTAAGTGTCGTTAGGCAGTACTAGTATCACATCTCCTTGTAGACTCCATCGTTGTTAGCCTACACCCCCTATTCATGCACGCTTCTCTTTACAGTAATGTCCAACTCATGATTAAACTAACAGTTCAATCACAGCTGTCCTAAAGGAAATAAATTACCTCAACATTAACCATATTAAAACAGACACCACCTTCTAAGTGATTTTAATATTGTTAATGATGGGGTATATCCACAATAACTTACATTGAAGTGACTGCTATCCTTTAGGGAAACAGGCATCAAAGAACCCATCCCCCTTAAGACCCAGTAGTGGTTGTTAGCTGTTATTGAGCCAGAACCCAACTCATGGAGACCCTATGCACAGTAGAACTAAAAGCTGCCCAGTTCCACACCATCCACCTCTCCCACATCTCCCTGTCCTTATTCCAGAAGGAATTTACCAAAAGTAACTATGGATCCCCCAAAGCAGATTATCTAAATGGGTTAACAGCTACTGTGAATAGCCCAAGGTGGTTCCAGTTGCATTGTCCATGCTTTTTGGATACAACTGCTGCCCCCTCTGATATTCAAGTAGAAGATGGAGAAGCCTAGAACTGATATGAGAATGACCCATTTTTCTGGTGAGAATTCTCAGGTCCTGGTGAAGAGGAACACAGCCCTCCCTGGGTTCTCAAGTGTTTGGTGGTGAACACGTGTGATCACACCGAGTCCAGACCCATGGACACTCATGTTTGGAATGCATGTGCATGGTGTGTGGGACTGCAGGTCAGAAGGAGACTTAGCCCATGGATGATGGACTGCTTTCAAGAAGCTTGTCCAAAGCACTCCATCATGTGCAGGAGGGCACTAGACCAAATGTCCTTCCTGCCTGCAGAAAAGTTGGGTAAGGTGGCTATGTGTGACTATGATGATGAACAAGTTTCAGAGGAGTTTCCAGACTAAGACAGAATATTTAAAAAAAGTATGAAAATTGACTTCCAATAGTGTCAGTGAAAACCCTATATGGAGAACAACAGTTCAATCTGCAACCTATGTGAATTCAGTGCAGAACTCGGCAGCATTTTGTTCCACTTTGAGTGAGGTCCTCTTGGCAACAGCTAACCACTGAACACCGAGGGGGAATTCCTTGAAGCCCATCTTTCCAAATAACTGCAACCATGTTACTGTGAACTATGGTTTTTCCATGCCATGAAGCGATCATTCCCCAAAAGTGAGATGATTTTTTTTCTCTCAAGAGAAACCGAGAGAGAGAAGAAAGAGGGAACGGGTTAATGGAGAGATATGCTACTTATGAAACCAAAGCCACCATCTGAGGATAAAATGATGTTTATGAAGTCTCAGCTCTGTATACCTCTTGTCAAGTGACATGCACTGAATGGTAACCACCCCTCCCTCCAGGCCCAAATGAAGATGAGTGAGAGGTCCCAGGAAGCAGCTGACAGAGTCTAGAAAGTATCTGGCATAAGGGTCTTCATCCCTTTCCCAGGTCCCTTCTATCTTGAATTGAGTCTCATGGGTCTTGCCTGACGTAGACTCCCGCAAGTCATTTACAGAGTAGCTCCTTGAGGTTTGATCAGCATGCAGTTATGTGGAAAAGCTGCATTATTATCTGATAAATGTATCATGTGTGGTATTGTACTTGTTGGTTATGAAAAAATCAGCCGTTGCCTGGTAACCAGAGCTGACTGTCAATTCTCAAACCTCCAAGGCTTCAGAACCAAGCCCTCTGGCTTCTCAGGAACCATTGCCAAGGCTGCTGACAAGTAGCAGCAAACCCAGGAGTGCAGGAACTTGGACTGGAGAAGCCGCTCAATCTTGTTAGAGTTCTCCTCGTTAACCTAGGGTAAAAAGGAATCAGGAGACCATAGACAGCTGTGGTTCCTGGTTGTATTTGGTTTTAGGGGGGACTGAAGAGGAACCTCAAAAGAGAACGACCTGGATTCTTTGTATTGACAGATACTTTTTAAAGAGAATTCCAGGTGTCTGGGTCCTTTAATTTAACAGTGACTGGGTTTTGTTCCTTGGGCTTTGGAGCAAGTCTAGGCCTTAAGCTCTGTCCTCTCAAAATTTCCTCCAACTATCTGATTTTCATTGGTTTGGCCGCCTTTTGGAGTCTGTCAGCCATCTCAAAGGATGTTTCTACTGCACAAAATCAGTTCTCGAATTGTCATCAAGGTAAACACAGTTAAAACTCCATGAGAACCAAAGACTGATCCCTAATAGTCTCTGTTCCTCTAACCAGTTCCCATCCTGCCAGTGACCAGATTTGCAGAGGTTCTTCTAACTAATGTCCTTCCCCCAGTGACCTGATTCTCAAAGGTCTTTCTAACCAACTTCTTTCCTCCCAGTGACTAGATTCTCAAAGGTGTTTCTAATCAACTCCCTTCCTTGTAGTTGTAGTTGTTGTTGTGAAGTGCTGTCAAATGGGTTCCAACCCATAGTGACTCTGTATAGGGTTTCTGAGGAGCAGCTGGTGAGCTTGAACCTACAGTCTCATAAGTATCAAAGATCCTCCTAACCAAAATTCCTTCCAACCTGTCACCTGATTCTCAAATGTCCTTGTAACCAACTTTCTTCCTCCTGGTCACCTGTTTTCCAAAGGTCCTTATAATCAAATTTCTTCATCACAGTCAGCTGATTCCCAAAGGTCCTTCTAACCAATTTTCCTTCTTCCTTGTCACTTGATTCTCAGAGGTCATTCCAACCAACTTCCTTCCTCAAATCACCTGATTCTCAAAGGTCCTTCAGCAATTGATCTCTACTAATGGTGTGTGCAGGAGCAGCTGGTGAGCTTGAACCACCAACCTTGCAGTTCAAACTGACTTTGAAGTCCAGCATACAAACCTGTTAAATACACCAGGACTCTATAGGTGTGGCCCTGTAGAGAGGTAAAAGTTACATTTACCAAAAAAAGTTATACTAAAAACAATTTGTGGGATAAGCACCAGAGTGTTAACTGCAAAGTTCAACACTTCAAACCCTCTAGCCATTCCTTGGGAGAAAAAGGAGGTTGTCTACTCCCATTAAGATTTATAGCTCCAAAGCCCTACGTAGGGTCACTATGAATCAGAGCCCACTTGATAACAGTGGGGGTTGGTGATAGATGATATGGCCAAAGAAAGCAAATCTGACAACATTCAGTTGTGGTCCCTAGGGTTTTCACTGACCAATTACCAGAAGTAGATTTTCAGGATTTTTTTTCTTGCTTATATTGGTCTGGAAGCTCCCCTGAAACCTTTCCACTATGAGGGTGAAACTCCCTCATAAACATCTTGGGCATGCACATTGCTTTACAGTAAATTCTGAAATCTATGCCATTTGAAATACAGATGGCATAGCTTCCAGTATCACAGCAACATAAAAGCAATGGAAATATGACACAATGACAGACAACTGGTGTCAAGTGACCTAAAGGTCGTAGAAAAGCTTGCTGTAGATTGAAACAGAACAGTGAGCTCTTCTACTCCCTGTTCTTCATTCATCTGTGCAGTCAGAAAATGCTCATCCATTGGTCCACACAGTCTGGGAGCTGTCCTGGGTACTGAAGCCTCAAGGGAAACAAAATGGAGCAGGCATGTGGAGAATTTCAGAGAAACCATGATGCTAGTGTGTCTGGGTGAGGTTCTCCCTGTCCTTTCACTTGGTTAGCCTTCATTGATTCTTATTTCCCTCATTCATACATTCATTCACTTAGGGATTCTTTCATTCATGTGCCTCTGACTTAGGTATTGCTGCCATTATCTTCATCTTTTGAAGCCATGCTTTGACCTCCCTTCCTGGGGCTGCCTGGTAATCTGACACACACCTCTCATGGTTCACATCACATTGCTGGTAGCTATTCTCAGGTTCATTGTGATCTCCTAGCTTGTCCTGTGGAGACAGGGCAAAAACTCCAGAACCAGAGGTTTGGGTTCAAGTCCATGCCATGTCACCTTGGGAAGGTGTCGTGAATTCTGTGTCTCAGTTTCCTCCTCAATGACATGGTATGATACCTTAAAATCATTGTAAGGATTCAATGACTCAATATAGGTGAATGTTGAAACCATGCATGTCACATGGTAAATGTGGTGTACACATCTATATGTATTCTTATCAGATCCCCGAGGACCCTGGTGATGTCTTAGTCCACACTAACTCACATGTGAGGCCACTGAAGGCTCACAATGCTTAATTCTGCAGCCCAGTCTTCTCAACCATGGTTTATAGCTCAAATAATGATTATGTAATGGGGTGTTTACTCCCCAAATGAAATGTAACTCTCATGAAGCCTGGAACCTTGGTTATGTGTCACCATGGGGTCCCCACATCCAGAAGGTTACCCAGAAGGTGCTCAGTGTTCATCAGTGAAGTGGATATAGCTGTGCTGACAAGTACCTGCCTCTCACTTTTACACAGTGACTTCTAAACCCTGGGCCTCCCACTCTGAAGAGGGACATAACTTCTTCCTGTCTCTTCCATTGCACTTTTATTTCTAGAAATTTCACTGTTTTAGAAGACAGGTTTCCTTCTTCCCAGGAATAATTTCCTTTCCTATTTTTAGGCTAAGCTTATAAACTTTGGAATAAAACAAGCTTTCTGCCTGAAAAAAAAAAAAAAAAGCATCACGACAGAACGATGCCAACACCTGCTATGTGATATCATTAATAAATTACTAGAGTTTTGCAGCATCTTAAATGCTCATCTGCTTCAAACCATTTGAAAGGAGCTGAGTTTTTCTGGGCTGAATGCCAGGGATGTCTGGTGGCCCTTGGAGCATGTGTATATGAGGGAAGGACGGGTGCTACAGAGGTTGAGGGGTTCATTGTTCCCTTGTTGGGAAAGTAATATGCTGCCTTCTGTTCAAATGTCCTCATCACAAATATTACATAATATACATATATGTATGATGAACAGAGAATCAGGAACAGTCATTTCAATGCAGGAGAAAATATATTGTTAACCCTAACCAGTGGACTATATATTGCCCACCTATATTATCAAGGAACTCTAGTAGCATAGTGGTTACTAATCAGGCTGCAAACTGCAAGGTCAGCAGTTCAAAACTACCAGCTGTTCTGTGGGAGAAAAATGAGGCTTTCTCCTCCCTTAAAGATTTATAGTCTCAGAAACTCTGTACAGGTTCACAATGAGTTGGAACCGACTCCACAGCACATAACAACAACAACAACAACAACAACAACAACCTATATTATCAGCCTCTCAGGTTTCTTGGGAAAACATTATCCCAGTAGTAGTGCATGATGTCACCTGGTGGGGGCCTGTATAACTGTATGAATCTGAAGAAATGGGCCTCCCCACAACCAGTCCTATCACCTGAGTCCACTTGGGATATATGTGTCCTATATAATTGTATTAGACTACATACTGCCTCAGTTGTTTTCCCTTCATTTCAGTATGCCTTCTATTACTAAAAACACAAAGTATCAACAAAAACACAGGAATCAAGCAAAGTATAATTCAGTCATGAAAGGGTTGTTGTAGTACGCTATTGTCTACATTGTCTAACACCCAGAGGACTCATGATTTCCAGGAAGACACACAAGGACACAGACAAGCATCTCTGGTGCTTGCTTTCTCACATTGAACTGTGACCAATGAAATGAATGCTTCTACATCCCTGGAGGACTATGAACTGTTGTTAGGAGCTGGGTCTCAATCGACTTTGTAAGCCTTAAGTATTTCTACAGAGTCTGTCCCATTGTTGGCACAATGGTTGAACAGATTTTTTTTATCAAGAATGAGCATCAAGCCATTGCAGAAACGGTTATCAGGCTTGGTTCCTGATAGTGTACATTATTGGTTGAAATCCAAATAAACATCGCTATCTAAGGAACCTTATGAATAGACATCAATAAAATCAAGAATGAAATAACAGGGATTAGGGTCCATAAGATCAACCTCAAAAATTGGGGAGAGATTTTGGAGGCAGCAGAGTCAGAGTTAAGTAGGACAGGCTCCATGAGGGAGGGGCTGAAAACCCAGAGAAACTGCTTTCACGGAACAGCTCCAGGACTCTGGAACAAGAATAAGATGCAGGGCATTAGTTTCCTGCACCCACTAGTGGAGAAATCACTGTATAAAGGAAAATATTGTGAGTTGGGAATCATTTGGGACATGGGTCACCCCCTGTGGTGACCCCACCTGGGCTGAGTACAGAGGACAGGAGCACAGCCAGACTGACACAGTGAACCAGCACTAAACACTGGCCAGCAACATTTGCAAAAGGAAGTGTGGGGGGGATTCAACACATTTTTCCTCCTCTTCCCTGTTGTCCCTTCTCTGCCCAGCCCGGGTGCCTTCAGGTAGGTGGGCATGCACCCCCAAAAGGGTCCAGCATTGAGCCCACAGTTTTCCTACAGCACAGAGAGGAAGAGCCCCATTGATTCCATGGGCTAATTCTTTGGCAGCTGCTTGTGATGTCTGACTCTGGAACCCAAACCTAAAGTTAACTTGTGCAGGACCCTTTACTCCTGCCTACCCAGCTAGAAAAAAGCAGGTCTGGCCAGACAGGCAAACCATATAAACACTCTGTAAAACCCCAACATAAAAGGGCACAACTATTTCAAGAATTACAGCGTGCACATGCAGATACGTAACTGACCTTCAGAGACAAAAATAGTAGACAATCTTTCTCTTATTAATATCTCAATATCAATCTGTGCATCTCTACAGTGGTGACTAGAGAAGGGACCTGAGCAACTGGACACCCCCACCCACTGCTGGAGGTTTCTATGGTGCATTCATACTACCTGCACACAAAGGCAACTGGCCAATCAGCTATGGTTTATTTTTGTTTTAGAGTGGTGGTTTTTGTCTCTGCTTTTATATTACTTCTGTTTTTGGTCCTTCTGATCAAACTTTTTTCCTGGAGGTTGGAGCATTTTCTCCCTACGTTAATCAAGAGGAGACAGCAATCATGGCCATATAGCCAAGATACAGGCATACTCTATAATATTCTACCATTGAGACAAAGGCCAATAATAGCTGCTAAGCATTACATGTGAAAAGGTAAGTCTGATCTCGTGATCAAATCCATAAGAGACACTCAGTAAGCTTAACAACACAGCAACAAACATCCATTTAAGCATTAAAAACCTACCTAACTACTGAAAATGACAAAGAAAACACAACAAAAATCTCAAAATATGTCCAAAACCAGAAAAGAGTAACTGAGACAAATGTGCTGGAGGCAGACAAAAGCTTTCCAGAAGAGGAAGAGTAGGCTTTGGATTTGCCTAAGAAGGAATGCAGAAGAATGAAATGGAAGCAAATTCAAATGCTCCAAAAAGGGGTGGATGACAATAAGGAAGAAGTCAGGAAATTGCTGCAGCATCAATCAAACGAGATTGATACATCACAGGAAACAATTCAAAACCTGCAAAAAGAGGTTCAGATTATTAATAATAAAATTTCAGAAATGGAAAATACACTGAAAGTTCAAAGAAACAGATGAAGAGATGGAAGCCAGAACCAGCGAGCTGGAAGACAAATCTCTCAATACTGCTAAGATAGAAGAGCAAGCAGAAAAAAGGATGTAAAAATCTGAAGAGAGTCTAAGATTCATGCTGGATAACATGAAGAGGAATAACTTATGAATTATTGACATTCCAGACCAGGAAGAATCACAGAAGTCCTCAGAGGAGATAGTTGAAGAACTTCTGGAAGAAAAATTTCCTACCATCTCGAAAGATGAGAAAATAAGCATTCAAAAAGCCAAACGTACCCCAGGAAGGATAGATCCCAAAAGAAAATCACCAAGACATATAATAATCAATATCTACAAAATCAAAAGACAAGGAAAGAATCCTAAAAACAACGAGGGAAAAGAGAAGTGTTACTTACAAAGGCAAGCAAATCAGATTAAGCTCTGACTTCTCAGCAGAAACCATGCAAGCAAGAAGGCAATGGGGATACATATATAAAACCCTAAAAGAAAAAAAGAAAAAAAAAAACTGCCAACCAAAAATCGTCTATCAATCAAAACTGTCAATCAAATACAATGGTGCAATCAAAACATTCCAGGATAAACGGAATCTAAGAGATTTGGTCAAAGCCAATCCAACACTTCAAAACATCCTAAAGGGAGTTCTTTGGACTGAAACCCAACAAGAACAGACAACAGCCAGAGATTGATAGACATGGCAACACCTTCTGAAACTCAGACTACAAATAGCAGAGTCCAGAACAGAACAAAATTACAGCAACAAATTCAAAGGAGCTGCAAGGTCAATGGAAGGTCAAAAGAATAACAATGTCAAACAAAGAAGGGGAAAATATAGGAACAGAGATCCAAGTGGTGAAGAGGTCAGGTAGATTACAGGATACAATGTTGTTGTTGTTGTGAAGTGACATGAGTAAAGGGTTTCTGCGGAACAGCTGGTGAGCTTGAACCACCGACTTTGCAGTTCAAACGGCTTTGCAGTCTGGCATATTAACCCACAGAGTCAGACTGTCTTAAATGGAGAGAAAAGTTAATAGACTATAGGGTAATCCCAAAGAAATTCAATATTTCATAATTTACCATGAAAATGAACATCCAAGCAGAACAAGGAAACTTGAAAACTAAGAAGAAACAGACAAGAAATGTCACAAAAAAACAAACTCAGCACAAGAAGGCATGCAGAACAACATGAACATAATGTCAACAATTAGTTCATGTTGTTTTTGTTAGGTACCATCGAGTCAGTACCAATCGATGCTGCCACTTGGTCAATCCATCTCGTTGGGGATCTTCCTCTTTTTCCCTGACCCTCCACCTTACCAAACATGATTTCCTTCTCCAGAGACTGCTCCCTCCTGACAATATATCCAAAGTATGAGACACAAAGTTTGGCCATCTTGGTCTCTAAGCAGCACTCTGTCTGCACTTCTTCCAAAACAGATCTATTGGTTCTTTTGGCAGCCCATGCCACTTTCAATATTCTTCTCCAACACACAACTCAAACTCATCAATTCTTCTATGGTCTTCCTTATTCACTGTCCAGCTTTCACATCCATATGAAGTTATTGAAAATACCATGGCTTGGGTCAGGCGCACCTTAGTACTCAAGCTGACATCTTTGCTCTTCATCACTTTAAAAAGGTCGTGTGCAGCAGATTTGCCCAATGCAATATGTCGTTTGATCTCTTGACTGCTGCTTCCATGAATGTTGATAGTTGATCCAAGAAGAATGAAGTCCTATACAACTTCAATCTTTTCTCTGTTGATAAGAATGTTGTTTATTGGTACAGTGGTGAGGAGTTTTGTTTTCTTTACATTGAGATGTGTGGATCATGACAAGCTATGGACAACATTGCAATGTATGAATATTCTGGAACACTTAATTGTGCTCATGAAGAATCTGTACCTGGACCAAGAAGCAGTTGTTTGTACAGAACATGGGAACACAGAATGTTTTAAAATTAAGAAAGGTGTGCGACAAGGTTTACCATACTTATTAAACCTGTATGCTAAGCAAATAATCCTAGAAGCTGTATTATATGAAAAAAACGTGGCATCAGGATTGAAGGAAGACTCATTAACAACCTGCAATATGCAGATGATACAACCTTGCTTAAAGGACTTAAAACATTTACTGATGAAGATCAAAGAGTACAGCCTTCGGTATGGATTACATCCCAATGTAAAGAAAACAATTACTTCATACCTATCGATAATAACATTGACTGTGAATGGAATAAATACACCAGTGAAGAGACAGAGAGTGGCAGAATGGATAAGAAAACAAAATGCTTCAATATGCTGCCTGCAAGAGACACATCTTACACACAGAGACAAAAACAGACTACAACTTAAAAGACGGAAAAAAATATACCAAGCTAACTGGAATAATAAACAAGCCGAAGTGATAATACTAATCTCTTATAAAGTAAACTTTAAGACAAAAACCAGCATAAAAGGTAAAGAAGGACACTATCTCATGATCAAAGCATCAAAAGACAACATAACTGTAACAAATATCTACACTTCCAATGAAAGAACACCAAGATATATGAACCAGACAAGGATGCCCTTTGTCACCACTCCTAATCTATAGTGTTTTGGAAGTCTTAGCCAGAGCTATATGGCAAGA
>NW_006408615.1:319045-319991 GCF_000296735.1 Chrysochloris asiatica | reverse complement strand
AACAGTCCTGATGTGGTACTATAGGATAAGCACTGGATAATTAACAGTATTGTTGATGGTTCAAACCCACCAGTCACTCCTTAGAAAACCTATACAGGGTCACTGTGAGTGGTAACTGACGGGACATCACATTACAACAAGAAGAAGAGATTTCTCCGGAGAATGATTTAAAATGTTCTAAAGCTGTGGCCATAGCTACTCAGCTCAGCTCTGTGAATACACTGAATGTGCAGCGAATTATATACTTTCAGTTGGTGAATTGTGTGGCATGCAAATTATTTTACGATGAATTTGTCATTTAAAAAGACTACCAAGATTAGGATTTTCTCTGTTCACTTATATTCAAGAATATTAAGTGCACCAGCGATTGCCAAACATACCAACAAATCTGTCTTGCAAGAAGCACAACCGGAGTGTTCCTTAGAAGCGAGTGTGGGGAGACTTTGCCTCATCTATTTTGGACACATCGTAAGGAAGGGCATGGTGCTTAAGAAAGTAGAGGGTGGTTGCAAAAGAGGAAGACTTTCAAGAGATGGACTGACACGGTAACCACAGCAAAGGGCTCAAGCATAGCAATGATTGTGCAGATGGCACAGGACCAGGCAGCGTTGTGTTCTCTTTGGCATAGGGTCCCTGTAAGTCATAACCAACACCACAGCACCTAACAACAAAGGTCCAATTATTGATTCCCTAACACAGAAGGAAATAAGAATGAAAATAATGAGTCTCCAGATGGAAGTTCAGCATTGACATTGCAGAGTGGCAAGAGTTCCTTAGGCATAGGTTCACTCAGACACTAGGAGGAATAAACTCCAAAATTAATGCTTCCTCGGGACCCAGGAGGAGCCAGTTGGCACCTCGGAAAAGCAGGACTGGCAGATTGGGAGGCAAGAGCTTGGTCATTATTCCATTGCCATCTTTAGTTGAATTTAGCAAAGCCATGCCT
>NW_006408615.1:316080-317560 GCF_000296735.1 Chrysochloris asiatica | reverse complement strand
TTTTCCATTCAACATTCCATACACATTTTGTCTTATCTCATTGTTTATAATCCCCACAATGTACCATCAGTAGTCCTACTTCCACTCTGTGTTTTCTGTTTCCATTCCTCCTTCTTTCTCAACTCTTCTGAACTTTATCTTTGGGTAAATGTTACCCTTTTGATCTCAAATGGTTGACCATTCTGTAGTGTTTGTGTACCTCCATAACATTATCACTACCCTTACAGACCTTGACTAGAAATTGAGCCACTGAGGTGAATTCATTTCCATACCTGAAGGGTGACTAAGGACCATAGTCTTGGGAGTTCCAGCAGTCTCTGTCTGACCAGAAAGCCTGGTCTTTTTCATGATTTTGAGCTTTGTTCCACCTTTTTCTGCAGGATCCTATAATGCGATCCCTTTCAGAGTTTGCCTGTCTAATCTTCTAAGGCAGAAACTAATCATTCCTGTCACCGTGTTGTCCATCTGAAGCCCCAGTTTCCATGCTAAAGTGGCGTGCGATAAGCAAGCGATAGCATCAACTCATCCTGCATTCGCTTTCACTCAGCAAATAGCAATAAGTTACCTGAGATACGTTCATGGGGGCGCTAAACGGTGACCTGGCAAGGTACAATTGGTGAAGTGTCATTTTTATTTATGGCTTCAAATCTGAAAATGGGTTTGTCTGCATTTTAATGACCAGGAAGTTTTTACCACTCTTTCTTTAATGAACTATATAAATTTCAGGCACAAGCAATTATAGTTTATAAATAAAAGGCAATGGGTAGAAATTGAAGACACTGGAATTGCAGGCAGAGCTGTGTGCATTCTGCCACAACTACCTGTCTTTGGTGTCTTTTCTCTCTGTCTCACCCTCGTGCTCTTTCCTCTCTTCACTCTGAGCACAGGTCATGATGCAGTGACCACTCACACTCTCCCTAGCCTCATCCTCCAGGCTCATGAGGTAGCTCGGTTTGAAAGGTAATCAGGAACATGGCTATGATCACATACAAAATAATTTCTGAGTTATCAAGGAGAAGGTAGCTTCAAAAGACATTGCGGTAAGAGCATAGGTGGAATACTGAACCCCAACCAGAATCTTCTGAGGTGTGAAATCTCCACTTGAAAGGACAAGCAGATCAATCTGGAGTGGCTAGAAAAACAGAAGATACTTCTTGGAAAAAAGACTGACAGGAAAAATAAAAAACAATAATGGCAGTCCGACTGACTACTACAAGAACAAGCAAGTTGTTCACCCAAGAGACATCAAGGCATGTGGTCAGATCCCTTCAGGGCAAATCCCCTTCCAGGACTAAGATCCGAGGGGCATACATGAGCAGACATGCAGTCTGACTGGTGACAATGTTGGTCACCGATAAGGGGAAATGAGGGAAAAAACAGCAATGAAGCTGTGAGCTAAGTCCTAGAATGTTCAATAGACTCCTGTGAACCTGGGTGGAGACCTGGTTGGCCAGCAGTGTGGCAAGACCTGGGGACTCCT
>NW_006408615.1:303214-315634 GCF_000296735.1 Chrysochloris asiatica | reverse complement strand
TACAATAGTGAATAATTACTATCAGGACTGACTGTGAGGGTTGGAAATGTAAAGGTAGACATTTTGTTGAAAAAGGAGGGTAGTGGTTGACTTTGTATTCCAGGCGCAGAGGTCCCTGGGACCATCAAGGGAGAAGAGCGGAGTGTGGGACTCTACCCAGAGAAACAATAATGCCTGAGATGGAGGCAGAGACGATGACGTGGAATGATGGACTGGCTGGGGACTCTAGACCCAGAGACAGACAGGGGCTGTGTGATGACGACTGAGGGTCAGGCTTGCAGGATATACCCTTTGGTTGTTTGATGATGCATAGAGGGGATTGTAATCATGGCAATGAAATAATATACAATAATAGGATGGATGCAAAGCTAATATTCTCTCATGTAAACTATCACATAATTCACAATAAAACATTTTTTAAAAAAGACATTGCAAGAGGGAGGAATGGGGCATTGCTACAGGAGACCACTCAGACCAGTAAGAGAGCAAGTCTGGTCCTAGGGAGAGAGCAGAGCTGGAAAGTCTTTGAAATAAACTTCTCAAGAGTTAGACAAGGAGAGATATATTTCTTGTTTATTCTAAGATAAGAATTAACAATGATGGAAGAGACTAGACATGGGGAGTGGGAAGAGATTGGAGTTTCAATGAATCAGAGAGGGTTTTGTGCTGAGGTCAGTTGTTCTATACCAGGACCAGGAGGAAGAGCTGGATGTGGGTAAAGGTGAGTGCCCACAGTTCAACAACCAGAGAGAAACGGAGCCAAATTCTCTGAATAAACATTTTCTCTAATGTAGCGTAGTGGTTACAAATGGGGCTGTGAACCACAAGGTCACCAGTTTGAAACTACCAGCTGTTCTGTGGGAGAAAGATGAGGCGTTCTGCTCCCATAAAGATTTACAGGCTCGGAAACCCTGTACAGGGTCATTATGAGTTGGAACCGACTCCATGGCACTTAACAACAACAACAAATAAATGAAGACAAGCAAATATGAGTATAGTGTGGGAAGGGCTGGGAACTTGCAGGGTCTAGCATTGTCCAGGCAAAATGAGACGGGAGTGCATAAATCTTATCTAAGTCATTTGGGAAGGGGAGTTCCATGCAGCTAGTGTTCCTCAGGCACAAAGGTGGGGAAACTCATCAGTCATTGGTCTTCCAGGATCATAGAGCTCTGGTGAAACCCAACACCATTACTCTGTGAGAGCTGAACTCTGGGACCACAGCCTGCTGGTGACAGGTGCTGTACAGAACTGAGAGGACCCATCTGCCAGAGGACCAGACCTAACCCTTCCCTCAGGCTTGTTTGTCTGAGCATCAAACATCACCCCAGCTATTCCTTCTGTGGGATGTTTGACAAGAAAACGGCTGGGGACACCTGGATTGACTGACATTGCTTACCTCCCTCTGGGAACCCAGAAGGAGGGGGCAGGGGTTCTTGGACATTACCCAGACTTTTTTTTTTTTTAGATGATTGATCTCACTTTACTTTTGTGAGGTGCAGGGCAGTTAAAAGTGATTTTTTTTTCCCAAAAGAATCATTTTATTGTGAATTCAAGAATCCATACATATTTTGTTTTATCTCACTGATTTCAATCCCCAGAATGTACTTCACTCGTCCAACTTCCTCCCTGTGTTTCCTCTTCCATTCCTCCTGTTTTTCCTAACCCATCTGAAGTCTGTCCTTGGACCAGTGCTGCCTTTTTGATTTCAGATGGTTGATGATTCTAAGGTGGTGCACCTCCTTAGCGTTTTTGTTCCCCTTATAGACCTGTCTACTGTTTGGCTGAAAATTGAGCCAGAGGGTCACCCCAACATATTTTTAATAACCACGCAGGGATATATAATCATTTAAACAACCAAGGGGAACATTCTGGAAGCCAGTCTCCTGGCCACCAACACACAGCCTTTCTCTTTCCATGAGTCTAGAGGCCTCAGCAACTCAATCTCTCCATGGCATAACCTCTACCTCCATCTCTGGTGTTGCCCCTTCTCTGGATAGGGTCCCACACTCAGTTCATGCTCTTCTCTCTTGATGGTCCTAGGGTCCTCTATTCTTGGAATGTAAAATTAACTACTCTCCCCTTTTTGTTATGCATCTTCTACTTTTATAGTTGTGACAGTCACAATTAGGTATGATAACAATTACTGGTTATTGAATCTATGAATCCTATCCCCATCCCCCATCTCCTTTTACCAGACCCATCAAGACAAGAGGAAGACTGTTCATTGGAGACTCTGTAGTGCCCCACATACTCTGAAACTAAATTTCCTCTTGAAAACTTGTAAGCCAGTCACTTTGTGCCTTTATAGTCGCCACCATTTTAGGTAGCCAATGACTAAATTGTCCATCCCTATCAACCCTGTCACAGAGGGGATAGGTTTGATCCTTGATGTGAAGATTCCTTCCCTCTCAGTTGGTAATTTGAGCTACTACACCCATAAGTCTTCCCCTTAGAAAGATGGATTGGCCAAGTGGCAGCATCGATAGACTCAAGTGTGGCAACAGTAGTGAGGTTGACCCAGGATCGGGCAGTGTTTCGTTCTGCTGTGCATAAGGTCACTATGGATCAGTACCAATTCAATGGCACCTAACAACAACAACAACACCCATAAGTACATGTCAAGTTTATCAAATTGTAACAATTTACACTTGTTTCCTTTATCAAATTTCTTTATCTGCCTCTAGTTGAGTTTTGATTATCAAGCCATCGAAACTAGGTCGATTAAGTACTATATACAAGTTTAGGTGTTCTTGTGTGTCTTCCCTCCATCACCCCAACTTTTAAATTAACAAGTTTGGTGAGTGACTTTGATCTAATATAAACAGTGAGTAGATGTCAAGCATGTGTCACCTTCAGCAAATAGAGGAACTGTCACTGAACACAGAGGAAGTATCAAGGTGGAGTGACTAGAGCTATAGTTCACATGAGGTCCCTTTTGAGGGAGGGAAAGGGTTTTTGGTGAGGGTAGGGGCACTAACATCAGAGCAGGAACACCTGAGTCAAAGTAGAAACCTGGACTGTGGTGGGAAGAACACAGATGACCCCAGGATCAGGCTGGCCAGACCCTCCAGGTAACCCAGGGCAAGACACCCAAAGTCTTTATCTTTTTATAGTATGATTCCTCTTTATACCAATCTCCCCTGTTCTTCAGGCTCCTCCCCACACTGGTCAGTGTGACCTAGTGTTGTGGTTGTGTGTTTCTGTGATGCTGGAAGCTACAGTATTGGTATTGAAATCCCATCATGGACAATCATGGGAAACAGGTTTCAGTGGCGCTCCCAGATTACAACAGGCTAAGAAGAAAGGCCTCCTGACCTACTTCTGAAAATCAGCCACACCACAACATCGTCCTGACCCACTTACCTTGGATATGCCAATGTCTAGAAAAGGGCATTATGTTTGGTGAAGCAGAGGGCCAGAAAGGGCGAGGGACGCCCTTCCTGAGAAGGATGGTCAATGGATTTGAACTGAGACTACAAGGAGGTTCAGGACAGGGAAACATTTTGTTTGGTTGTGTGTGAGGCCACCATGACTCTAGAGCTAACCCAGTGGTAGTCAACAACAACAATGTACTAAGTGCTGATGGAAGAAGAACAGTGTGTTGGGCCTTTAGAACACCAGCATTGTTTTATTTCTCCTTCAAGATGTTGTCAGCCAGTAGGTGACTGGGAACAGGCCGTACATTCTGAAGCTTTCATACTTGTAAGATTTAACAGTGATGTTACCACTTTAAAGAAGCCTTTCCAATGTACTTTCCTAAACAGCCTATGAACCCCGCCTGTTTCTTTAGTTGGTTTCCCAGCTATGCATGGGTCTGTCACATAACAGGCACATTTCCCAGTCTACCTGATGACCTATAATGGGGTGTGATGCCCTGTACCCACATGGCCAGCACTCGGGCTGTGCCTCTTCTTTTGCTTATGCAAGAAAACACTCTCCACCTCTAATACCTTTCAGTCTCAGTACTCAGACTTCTAATGTGAGCAAAAGTAATTTCTTCAACATTGTGTTAAATAAAAGGTGAAGTGATGTTTAAGTTATACAGTGGCTAATTGTCTCTTTCTAATGAGCAGTGACCTCAGGGTCTCACTGTCCAGCACTCATTACTTACCTCACTGGAGCCTAGGTCTGGTTGTGAAGAATCCCAGTTGCAGAGATGCTGTTTTGGGAGCACAGATGCAGGTAGGGTGAGAGAAATGAAGAAAGCGGGTCTGTGTAGGATTTCCAAGGCTATAAATCGTTATGGGAGCAGTCTCATCTTTCTCCAGAAGTGCAGCTGGTGAGATTGAACGGCCAACCTTGAGGTTAGCATCCTAGTGTTTAGCCTACAGAGTCTACGTGTCAGTTATCCCTAAATGTGAATATGCCCTTCCCTAGGAGACCAACCAGAGCACAGACACAACATTGCACCTTACTACCATGGGGGCCTGACTACCCTTCACCACCACCACTTCCCAAAATCAGTAGCAGCAGGAGTCAGCAGAGGGCAAAAGGGTCAGCATCAGCTTCCTTCTAACTCACTGTCACACACACCAGGGCCAGGCTTGGCCATCCCCTCTCCTCCAATCACAGAATGCAGAGTCAGCACCCAGCTGCGCTTCGCTAGTGACTCGCTGGCCAGCCGTGGGCTGTAGTTGCCACCCTCAGACCATTAGGTTTCCATTTTTCCTCATACGCTATTATTGCTTATCATTTATTAATATGAACCCGAGTGGAATAAAACGATATTACAGTGAGACGGCCATTGCTTTATCTGTTCCAACTACGAGCGTTGTCAGTAAATAGGACCTTCTCATTAAGCGCAGCTGCACTGACCAGCAATTATCAGTGAGGTGTACCATTAGATGCTATGTTTAATGGCCCTGCATTTACTCATGGCCTTGTAAGAATTCGGGTTGCCTGGCTGTGGGTCTACCCAGTGCTGATAAAAGCATAGCTGTGTGTAATCTTCACGTCTCCCAGGGGAAAGGGACAGCTTTCCAGGGGTGACATTCAGTATGCTGGCATCCAGGTCCCTCAGGATGCCAGTGAAGTCCTTGACCCAGGCAAATCCCTTTGTACTCCAGCCAATCTAATGCTTAGTAAATGTGGAGTGTTCAACACTCCCTCAAGGGGTAGGAGATGACATGGGGGAAGAGTACCAAGAATATCCTCCACCACTCATTCCTATGTGAAACCCCTGGGCACGTGTATGGCATTGGGGTTGGCAGGGGCTTCTCCAGAGGCCTGCATCAAGATCTCATGGTGATTCTGTGCATGACTGGGGACTGATTGGGAAATCTACATTAAGAGACACCCTTAAACCTATTCACTGTTAAGCTATATAAAGAGCTGATTTTTGTTGCTGTTAAGTGCTGTCAAATCGGTTCTGACTCATAGCACCCCTGTATAGGGTTTCTGAGGAGTGGCTGGTGGGTTGCCAAGGGATGTCATGTCTTACAGAACCATCAACATTGTGGTTAGCAATCCAGTCCATATCCTACAGTACCACTACAGGACTCCAAAAAGCAGACTAGACACCAAAATCCACTGCTGTTGAGTTGATTCTGACTCTCACTAACCCTGTTGGGCAGAGTAAAACTACATCTAGGTTTCAGAAGAGTCCTGGGGTGTGGTGTTGTATGATAAGTATTGGACTGCAAGGTCGCTTAAACCTCAAGGGGTGGGGGGCGGTTCAAAATCATCAGCCGCGCCTCAGAAACGTTATACAGGGTCACTATGAGTCAGAACTGACCTGATGGCTCTTAACTACAACTCATCAACATCAACACTCATGGAAGCAGCAAACAAGAAATCAAATGACATGTTACATTAGGCAGATCTTCTGCACAAGAACTCTTTAAAGTGTTGAAAAGTAAATATGTCAGTTTAAGTACTAAGATGCACCTGACCCAAGCCATGGTATTTTCAATAACCTCATATGCATGCGAAAGCTGAACAGTGAATAAGGAAGGCCATAGAAGAATGGATGCATTTGAGTTATGGTGTTCGAGGAAAATATTGAAAGTACCATGGACTGCCAAAAAAACAAACAAACAAACAAATAGATCCATGTAGGAAACTAGGATGATCAGACTTTGTTTCTCATACTTCAGACGTATTGTCAGGAGGGACTAGTCACTGGAGAAGGATATTATGTTTGCTTAAGTTGAGAGCTGGAAAAAAAGCGGAAGACTACCAGAGAGATGGGTTGGCATAGAGGTGAAAGCAAGGGGCTCAAAGGAAACAGCAATTGTGTGGTTGGCACAGAACTAAGCAGTGTTTTGTTCTGTTGTGCATAGGGTCACCATGTAAGTCGGTACTGACTCAATGGCACCTAACAACAACAACAAAAGGGGTTTTAATGCTGTAAATTTTTAGTGAAGCAGATAGCCTCTTTTTTCTCCAATAGAGTGACTGGTGGTTTTGAACTACCAAGCTTTTACTGAGAAGTCCAGCATTTAGCCCACTGCATTTTGGGGAAAATGTAGATGCTGCGTAGAGATCACCAAGGAATCTAGTGATGCTGTGTCACAGGAGCTGAGAGCAACTTGCCCCATAAACAGCAAAGAGAAAGAAAATGTGTTTCTCTAGAGCTGGTGCCCTAAATTCAGACTTCTAGCCTCCTGATGTGACAAAATCCATTTGTTTGGTAAATCCCTTCCTTATGATCTTTCTGTTACTGCAGCACCAAAAGACTGGGACACCACTAACCCCACAGTCAGTTGGTCCCCCGGCCCTGCAAAGGAGCCTGCTTAGTGATTTGTCACAGAAGACTTTTCCAAAGTGTGTCTCTCTTTTGCTCCTTGCAGAAGTTTCCAAGTGGGGAGGTTGAGAATTCAGTCATGTTTGTATGAGCCCTCCAGAAACCTGGCGGGGGGGGGGGGGGGATATTCAGCGTGGATGTAGTTACCCAGTCCCTGTAGCTTGCTGCCTTTGTCTTTCTGCAGACCTATTTACCCAACCTCTCCTGGAGCCTCTTGATGCCTCTTCAAAGAAGCCAGTGGACTGGCCAGTGGACTCAAGTGGAGCCTGTTGTCGAGTGGGGACTAAGAGCCCAACTTGAGGAGATGTTGAAATCCATAAAGGTCAAGATCTGCTCTTTTTCCAAGAATCTCAGTTTCCCGGCTCATTGCCAATCAAAGTAAGGTCATTTGTTTTATGACTATTATATTGTGACGCATCTCATCTTCTGCACTGGCTACATTGGCTTATTTGGAGTCCAATCTCAAGGGTACTTTTCTTGGAAATCCACACACACCAGAATTCTGAGTAAAGAGACTGATATTATGAAGTTGAAGAGATTGTCCCAGGACTCACCCACGATGGGTGCTGAGACATAGCTCATGAAGGTAGCCCAAACTGGTGTTCCCTCCACCATTTCCTTAGAAGAGGGGTCGGCAGAATGACTTTCACATGAGTAAAGGCTATGGGTGTTTTTTATCAACAGACAATTCTAAGACACAGAGAAAGGAGTGTTTCAGTTGTATGGTTCTCGTCTTCCATGTGGGAGACCTGGGTTTGATTCAGTGCCATGAACCTTATGTTAAATCACCACCCATCTTTCAGTTTCAACAGAGTTTCCAGACTAAGACAGGCTGGGAAAAAAGGCCTGAAGAGCTACATCTGAAAGACAGCCAGTGAATAGCCTCTGAATCACACCAGTCCAACCTGCAACTGATCCTGGGGATGGTGCAGGACTGGGCAGCATTGTGATTCATGGTTGGGGCCAAGGTGGAGGTAGACAACAACAACAGCTGTGGTTCACACACATTTCTACCTGACAGGACCTATGGCCTGTGTCTCTTTGTCTCCTTAGAAGGTTCCATGAGAATCGATAGTCTACCTCTTCCCCTGGCGCAGCATGGAAACTGAAGCCTGAGAATTGCCTTTCAGGATACACTGGGTCTGTGATCATGGTCCTCACAGGACTGCTCGGGACATGAAAGAAACATCACTCTTCTATTTCACAGACGAGGAAACTAAGGCTCAGTGACATGGAGAAGAGAGGCAAGTAGAGGAGTCGGATCTCAGGCCTGCTCTTAATCTTGTAGTTTGGGACTTCCCAACACCCCAGCCACCAACCCTGGGAAGGCTGGACAAATGGACACAGAGCCCTAAGAAAGCAGACAGAAGAGTAAGAGAACTAGTGTTATGGTGAAATCACCTTGCTGCGGGAAGGGTGGTCAGCTGGATGGTCAGCTGCGTAAGGAGAGACGCCCCTGCCCTGCCCTGTCCTGCATGGCACGTGCAGGCAGCTGACCAGAAGTGTGATGGAGGTTTTGGTGCTGTACAAGTGACTAGCAGGAGAGGTGGGCAACCTCTGGACTGTAGACAAGAGGCCAGTGCTGGTTCTGGGCTCGGAGCAGGCTCCCTGTCTGGCACTGGTGCCTGGATGCTGGCCATAGGCTGAAACAGTTAAGAGGGAAAACCCCCCACAAATCACAGCTGACCGAAGCACCAGAGCTCTCATGATCTCAGAGCCCCCTTCTGAGGTTTCCTTTAGTTAATGTGAGCCAGCCAGTTAGTGTGAAGGTTA
Organism: Chrysochloris asiatica; assembly: GCF_000296735.1. Lineage (NCBI taxonomy): Eukaryota > Metazoa > Chordata > Mammalia > Afrosoricida > Chrysochloridae > Chrysochloris > Chrysochloris asiatica. Next base: position 307,116 of record NW_006408615.1, on the reverse strand, counting down.
CTGGTCTACTGCGCAGGGGCAGGTGAGGAGGGACACTGTGTTCCCAGGGTGAGAGAGGTGGAGGCTCCAGAAGGGCCAGGAGGTACCACCAACACAAAAACAAATGGATAGACTGTGGACAGCATCCAGGAGGACTCACAAAGCTCCAGATTGCCCCGAGAAGGCTAAAGTTCCTGAGTCCAGAGATTGAAACATCTGTTCCTCCAAGTGACTCTCTGGGACCCTCAGTTCCTTTTCTGCTTCCTCGTCCACCAAGAAGCCAGCTGAGCACCTACAGGGGACAAGTTCTGTTAGGCCCAAGGCCACCAACAAAGAATCCTGACAGCACCATACTAGAGCCCTGGGCAAAGGAGCTTCTCCATGTCCACCACACTCGGGAGAAGTGACTAACCTACTCTGCCATAAAGAGGAATGCAATCCTGATGTCAGGGTATGGATGAACAACACATACACCAATATGAGCCAAACAGGTCCATCCCCAAAGGGTAAGTATTACTGTTGTTGTTGTTAAGTGCTGTCGAGTCGATTCCGACCCATAGCGACCCTGTACAGGGTTTCAGAGGCTATAAATCTTCACAGGAGCAGAAAGCCACATCTTTCTCCCAAGAAACAGCTGGTAGTTTCGAACTGCTGACCTTAAGTTTCGCAGCCCGATTCATAACCACTAAGCTTATTAGATCTCATTTATATGAAATATAATATGAAAGATCTCATTTATATGAAATAATCAAATATACGTAGAGTACAACTGACAGAAGCTGGAGCTGTGTAAGGCAGAAACCTGTCCAGGAAGGAAAGCAAAGCATTATCCACCAAAACAACCAATAGAAAAGTAGTAAGACTCTTTCAGAGTCAAAAACTTTTGAGACCCCCCCCCTCAAAAAACTAATGAAGTCCCGTCGAGTTCTGGCCATCACAGATCTTGCCATCTATGGAAACTAATGACCCTCAGTGGTTGCCTGGTGTATGGGGAGCACAGAAGGAAGTATTGAGGGGATGTTGAGGTTGTGTCTGTGGTGCAATCTTTGGAAAAGAACAGAAACAGAATGGACTCAGTGTCGCTGACCAGCACATTAGCAACAGTTGAGATGGTATATATTTTTACCTCCATAAAAACTGAACAAGAAAAACAAGCTACTCTGCTGTCCTTCTCCTACCTGCACAGGCCACCTGACTGACACCTGAGCTGGGCCTGCACTCAGCTTCATCTCTGAGCCTCCAGCCCGGCACTCCCTCTCCTGGAACATCCACCCTTGTCTAAGACAAAGGGGATGAACCCTCAGGACCCCAGACCTCACAGTGGACACTATGACCACTACTCAGGGAGGAGTAAGAAACAAAAGTGACTCAGCTTTGTGGACTGCAGGAGCCAAAGAAAACAGGAACATATTCAGATGAAATTCCACAGTATTCTGCTCCAAAACATATTTTTCTTTCTCTTTTGACCCAAACCTTACAGATCAGTGAGAGGGGCTGTGTGTTCACTTCCTCGGGTTGTGATTGTGCACTTTTCTGTCAGGCAATGCAAGTCTAGAATGGCCTGGTTTATGAGGAAAATTCAGGTATCCCGCTGGCTGGCATCTCAGCAGCTGATCTATCGTGTGAATTGCCCAGGAGGCTGGTGGTCACTGAACTCCTTTCCAAGGACCTGACTTGGTCAGCAGAGGGGTCCATCCCCTGGGAGGATGATAGCCCACAAGCCAGAGGTAGAAGAGGCTAAGAATAGCTACATCTGACTTGACTGCCGATGCCACAGTGCAGCCCATACTATCAGGGCTTGGACTCTGTCCCCAAATTAGCCCATATTTTATGAAGATCATAATGGCACAGAAGTCTGTCTGAAGAAGATGCGTGCTCCATCCCCCTCCATTCTCTGTCAGTCCCAAAATAGCTGCCCGCCAGTCATCACTTCTGTAAGAGCATGCTCATTTCAATTCAATTACATGGCTGCGTCTTTCTGGTCCATAATGTAAGAATATAATTTAAAAGTGATCTGCACCTCACATTCCATATTTAGGGAGAAAATTAAGTAAAGAGTGATGAACGCCTCCCATCCCTCCCTAACCATAGGCAAAGTACGTGGCCCTTACATTCTCTGTTAGAGATGAATAAGACTCAGGGTCTTCACAGCGGGTCATCATTAATAGCCCTGTGCTCAAATTACTTCATGAAACCCACCATCAAGATATTCACTCTGCTTGGGAAGTGAGGTTGGGGTTACTCTGACACACTTGTCTGTGCATAACACAGTCATCCTTTAAATACATCTAAAGAAATTCATCATTTGTAGATAGCTGTGAATCTAAGTATCAAATTAATCACATAATGAATGTGGCATAACTGTCTTCATAATCTTTGTAACCCAGCTAAGTTTATTTCCTTGTGTTTTGATGTGCTGAGAGGACAAAAGACCCAGATGAGAGACCAGTGACCCAGTCTATTTGTAATGCATGTTCCAGGCATCGTTCTGGAAATATGGAGCTGGAGAGACAAGCTGAGGTTGTGAGAGGTCCTACTCACCCACATCCAGCTCTGTGAAGGTTTTCATCAATTCTAGGAGCAGAGAACCAGCAGCTGGAAGGGGTGTCTCTGAACAAACCCTTTGGTAGACAGGCAGGAGGCAGGGGCCGTGAACCTGAGGATTAGGGACCCTTGGTATGCTCATTCAGCTGGGAGGTTTCCAGATTACTCTAATGAAATTTTCAAGTTTCTTGATTATTAGACATGTGTGGAACCTGGACAAGGATTGGCATTGATGACCTTTGGGATATCTTCACTTTCCAAGATAAGCGTGTTCTAAAAGCCCTGGTAATAAGAGACTACAAGTGAGTGGCTATAAATGCTTCATCTGTCTGAGGCTGCAAGTCCAGAAGAGAGGGTCAGCAGTACTTGTTCTTTCTGAGGCTCTGAGAGAAGAGGTGGAAGCTGCTGACCATACCTGGTGTCCCTTGGCTTGTAGATGCATCTTCCCCCATGTGTCTCTGAGCCTCTTCTCTTTCATAAGACACCACAAATTAGATCAGAGCACAGACCACTTCAGAATGACCTCATGTTGACCTGGAAACATCTTCAAAGACCCTATTTTGTTCTTAAAAGTTGGTGATCAACCATTTAAGATGCAACTACTGGTCTCTTCCTGTCTAAAGGAAAGAAGTGTGATGAAAATGGAAGATATGTGAAAACAGCCCAGTGGACTAATGAGCCAGCCACGTGAACATCAGTTTCTGTGACTCAGAGACCTCAAAATGAGATGGTGCCTGATTACCACTGCCAAGTGTTCTGAAAGAGATGACATTAGAAGGTCCTGGAGAAAAATATGGAATAAAACTGAAAATCAAACTAAAAATGACCAGGCTTACTTTAGGGATCATCTGAAGAAAAGATTTGATGCATTAAACACTAAAGACCGAAGACCAGAAGAGTTGTGGGATGACATCGAGAACATCATACATGAAGAAAGCAAAAAGTCATTGAGAAGACAAGAAAGAAAGAAAAGGTCAAAATGGATGTCAGAAGAAACACTGAAACTTGCTCTCCATTATAGAGATGCTAAAGCAAATGACAGAAATAAGGAGGAACAACAGCTGAACAGAAATTTTCAAAGATCAGCTCGAGAAGATAAAGCCAAATCTTACAACACAATGTGCAAAGATCTAGAAATCAGAAAAAACAAAAAGGAAGAACACGCTCAGCATTTCTCAAGCTGGGGGAACTAAAGAAAAAATTCAAGCCTTGAATTTCGTTATTGACAGATTCTCTGGGAAAATTATTGAATGATGCAGAAAGCATCAACAGAAGATGTCACTGTACCAAAATGAAATGATTAATGTTAGGCCCTTTCAAAAGGTAGCATATAATCAAGAGCCAATGATACTGAAGGAAGAAATCCAAGGTGCATTGAA
>NW_006408615.1:300621-301824 GCF_000296735.1 Chrysochloris asiatica | reverse complement strand
ATGGGGTCGCTATGAGTCGGTTCCGACTCAGTGGCACCTGACAACAACAACAACATTGCATTAGGCAAATCTGCAAAAAAGACCTTTTTAAAGTGTTGAAAAGCAAAGATGTCAGCTTGAGGAGTAAGGTGTGCCTGACCCAAGCCATGGTATTTTCAATAACCTCATATGCAAGTGAAAGTTGGACAGCAAATAAGGAACATTGTAGAAGAATTGATGCTTTTGAGTTATGGTGTTGGAGGAGAATATTGAAAGTGCCATGGGCTGCCCATAGAACCAACAGATCTGTGTTGGGAGGAGTACAGCCAGAGTGCTCCTTGGAGCCCAAGATGGTCAAACTTCGTCTGTCATACTTTGGACATATTGTCAGGAGGGACCAGTAGCTGGAGAAAGATATCATGTTTAAGGTGGAGGGTCAGAAAAAAAAGGAAGACCCCCAGCAAACTTGATTGGCCACATGACAGCATCAATGGGCTCAAACGTGGCAACTGTAGTGAGGTTGGCCCATGGTTAGGCAGTGTTTTGTTCTGCTGTGCATAAGGTCACTATGAGTCGGTAATGACTCGATTTCACCTAACAAAAAAAATTTTAAATGTCTAAGTTGCCCATCTCTATCACCCTATGTACAGAGGGAGTGGGAATGATCCTTACTATAAAGATCCCTTCCCTTTTTTAAGCTACTACATCCATAAGTATAGGTTAAATTCATCAAATTATAGCAGATTATACTTTTTTTCTCTTCTTTCTTGCTCTAGTCTAGTTCTGATCATCCAGCTATTGAAACTAGGTCGCATGGCTACTATCTGAAAATATAGGTATTCTTGTGTATCTCCCCTCACTTCATATTAGGTGGATGCTTCACTCTCTGCGCTAGCCCTCTGTGGCTACATCCCTGTCCATGGGTTCTGGAATCCCCAGATCTCAACATACTGATGGCCAATCAGGTCTCACTCCAAGTTGATGGAAGTCTATTGAATGTGGTCGGACTAAGCCCATATTTTCATTGCTGCTTTTCACTCACTTCCCCTCATCGGTAGACCAATGTGGTCGTCAGCAAGATTACATGCCTGCTCATATATTCCTTTTGAGTTTCAGTCTTGGAAGGGGGTTTGCCCTGAAAAGACTTGATTGCTTGCTTTGCTGGCTAACCAGTAAACAACTTGCTTGTTCTTGTGGTAGTCAATCAGACTGCCATTTTTTTTT
>NW_006408615.1:286478-299791 GCF_000296735.1 Chrysochloris asiatica | reverse complement strand
CAACCAGGTCTCCACCTGTGTTCACAGGAGTCTATTGAACGTTGTAAGCCTTAGCTAGCAGCTTCATTACTGTTTTTCCCTCACTTCCCCTTATCAGTGATGGACGTGGTCACTAATCAGAGCATGCATTCCCATTGGAAGGGGGTTTGCTCAGACTACCATTTTTGTTTTTGATTTTTCCTGTTGGTCTTTCTTTCAAAAAGTATCTTCTGTTCCCCCAGCTGCTCCAGGTTGGTCTGCTTGTATTTTCAAGTGGAAATTTCCACCTCAGAAGATTCTGGATGGGGATCAGGATTCCACCTAAGATCTTTTATCCTACAAGGGTTCCTCAGGAAGCCTCTTTCCCTGCTGCCCACTGGTAGTTCAGCAGTTATGAGTCGGGCTGCTAACCTCAAAGTCAGTAGTTCAAAACTACCAGCTGTTCCGTGAAAGAAAGATGAGGCTTTCTTCTCCTGCAAAGATTTATAGCCTTGGAAACACTGCACAGGGTCACTATGAGTCAGATCTGACTCCACAGCACACCAACAACAACAAAAACCTCCATAATGGAGTTCTGGTGTGGCACAGTGGGTTAATGTGCCAAATGCAAAGTTGATGTGAACTGTAAGGTCAGTGGTTCAAGCTCACTAGTTGCTCCTCGGAAACCCCATACAGGGTTGCTGTGGGCCAGAATCAACTCGATGGCACTTAACAACAATAACAATATCCAGAATGCAGTCCTGGTATGGTACTGCAGGATAAATACTGGACCAAAAGGTCAGTTTGAACTGAAAAGTCGGCAGTTCAAACTCACCAGTCAGTCCTTGGAAATCCTATACAGGGTTGCTATGAGTCGGAACTGATTCAATGGCAATTAACAACAGCACCCTCCAGAGTTATTAAAGGATTTCATTCTGTTGGCTTCAATCTCCCAGTGTGTAGCCATTTTTTAAAGCAGGAAACTAGCACTGATGTGGCTGCCAACAATAAAGCTTTATGAAGCAGCTTTCTCTCCCCAGACCTTGTCACCATGGAGTCTGTGCCCTGATGGAAGGGATGCAGTTCTACTCTGCACCCACACCAAGATGCTGCTGGCCCTGAATCCTGATACTCCATCCTGGTCAGCACAAGGAGGCAGCAGGGTCACGACTAACAAGCACTCAGCCAGGAACTCCCCGCCCCACACCCTGCCTGGAGACTAATTTCAGAGTAAAGGACATCCACATTCAGAGGATGGAACATCGGAAGCTCATTCTGCCTATGACTAGCCTTGAAAACTACACAAATTCTCCAGAGGTAGCCCTGACTGGACTCCCATCAGACTGGACAGCTGTCACCATAGAAGTTGGGCTCAGCCCCCACGTTCTGTGTCCCTGCTGAGAGTGGAGATAGAGAGAAAGTGTGGCCCTGGTTGGTAGCGCAGGCCTATAGGGGATGCTGAGCAGACTCTATGGGTGGTCCCTATTGGAATCTCTGGGCCCACTGCTCACCCAGGAGGTCAGTCCTTGAGCTCCCACCAAGCTCAGGATGTGGTGTTTGTTCACAAAGCTTGGAGCAGAGCCCCAGGAGGGCCTGTATGGAGAAAGAGTTGCTCGATGGGGTACTATCCATTATGTATTTTGTGTAATGGATATTCATTATTTGTATTTGTCTCCTTGTCCTGCAGCTATAGAAATAAATGCAGGGAAGTGCTAACCCTGCAGCAAAACAAATTATGAAATGTCATCTTGAGCGGTGGTGGTCCTTGGCATATGTTCTCTAGCTCCCCCATGTTCCCTCTGGGCCTGGGGGAGTAGCAGCAAAGAAGATGTCCCCACAAACTCCATGTACTTCTTGAGGCCACTTTTGGGGAGGATATATCTGCATCCTTAACTATATGGTGAGTGTTGGGGGTCGGAGTGGAGTCAAGGCAACAAAGTTGAGAAGTTCTGACTCTTGAGAAGTCAGACACTGATGTCCTCAGTCCCTGACGTCCTAAGGCAGTGCCCACCCTCACAGCTGCCTGAAATCTTTCCTCAATTGTTTTACCAAAGGTTTCTTGTCAGAAGTGGTGGTCCCTCAAGGCCACAACCTACTGAATATACAATCACATGATTGCAGCATCTATTCAAGGTCCATTCATGTCCCCTGTACCTGAGAATGATGTGACCCTGTTTGGAGCGAGGGTCTTTGAAGATGGGACTGGTTAGGTTGACATAATGTCATATTGTGTATATAAAGGAGGGTCCTAATCTCATCTGAGTGGGGTCCTCATAAAAGAGGAGATGAGTCAGGAATGAATACACAAAGAGAAGGTGCCCATGTGATGATGCCTTTATAAGGTAAAGAACGTCCCAGGTGAGTGAGCTACTGCCCCAGGTAAGCTGTTGGCCCCTTGTGAGATATAATTCAGGGGAAACGCTGATAGTCAAGCAAAACTTCACAGCTCAGAATAGAGACTCAATCCTAGTGAAGTGTTTGGGATGGGAGCTGTAAAAGATGTGTGCCATTGTTACTTTGAAACTATGAATTATGTAACTGTTCAAACAAATAACCAAAAATAAACAACCTGTGATGGTTATGGTGGAGGGGAAAGGGAGTAGTGGGAAGGGAGGGAAAATTATTCATGAGCTATGGGACAGACATATGTTGATATAGGTGACAAGCCAGATAATATACAACAGGAGGGAAGTTAGCAGAGGAAAGATGATGGTAGCCAGAGACACAGGAAGAATGCAATAGTTCAGTGAAGAGAGGTAAATACTGTTAACTCTTGGTACATGGAGAGGACTGCAAACATGTAATGAAGCAACGTATATGGTGTGAACAATGTAAAACTAATAATTTGTTCTGTAAGCCTTCATTCAATTTGTAATAAAAAGTTACAAAAGCAAAAAAAAATCTCAGGTATATATGGACACACAGCAGCTGACATGAGACTACCTGGTTTCTCCCCTGATCCTGCCATTTGCCATCAAGCTCAAGTTCCTCTGACCTCAGTGTTCTTAACTGAGGACAACACTCAAATGGGATTAACTGTTGTTTTAGGTGCCGTTGAGTCAGCTTCAATTGATAGCAAACCTATTTGCAGCAAAATGAAACACTGCCCAGTCCTGCACAATCCTCATAATCATTGTTACGCTTAAACTGATTGGTGCAGCCACGGCGTCAATCTGTCTTGTTGGGGGTCTTCTTTTGTGTTGACACTCCACTTTGCCAAGCATGTTGTCCTTTTCCAGGAACTGGTCTGTCCTGAGAAGTTCAAAGTATGTGATAAGGCTCGCCATCTTTGTTTCTAGTGACCTTTCTGGCTGTATTTCCATGACAGATTTGTTTGTTCTTCTGGCAGTCCTTGGTACTTTCAATACTCTTCTCCAACACCAAAATTCAAATGCATCCATTCTTCTACAGTCTTCCTTGTTCACTTTCCAACTTTCACATGCATATGAAGTGATTGAAAATTTCATGGCTTGAGTCAGGACCACCTTAGTCCTCAAATTGACAATTTTGCTCTTTAACACTTTAAAGAGGACTTTTGAACTAGATTTGTCCAATGCAGTGTGTTATTTGATTTCTTGATTGCTGCCTCCATGAGTGTTGATTGTGGATCCAAGTAAAATGAGGTCTTCCACAACTTAATCTTTTTTCCCCCATTTATCATGGTGTTATTTATTGATCTAGTTGTTAAGATTTTTATTTTCTTTACATTGAGATGCAATCCACACTGAAGGCTGTAATTTTTGACAAATGGGATTAGAATCCACACTTACACACACAGTATGAACCCATGTCAGTTGATCACATCTTCAAAGGGAACAATAATAGAACCTACCTCATAACAATGCCATGAGGATAAAATAAAGCATTCCATGTAACTCACCAGTGGAAGCACATAGTGTATAACAAATGTATGCAGTTGTTACTCTTTCTTCTCACCAAGAGTTGTTCAACCATCCAAAACTCTGTGATAAAGGCTGACTGAATCGGAGGGTGCAGGAAGGTGCTGAAAGTTTGAAAGAAAGAGAGTCATCAGTGAGTATTTAGCTTTATGAAGAGGAACATAGAAGGAGGGGTAACAGTAAGTCCACATGGTCAGCAAAGTCTGGACAACAATATGAAAGTGGCCATATGTCTGGGCAGGGTATATTTGAAGACCGGAAAGGTCCAGCCTGGCAAGACAGTGTTATATAAAACAGAAGGAATAGTTGTCCAGTTCTGCATCAATGTCGTGTAGTGGGTCAGTCTACCTAAAGGAAGTTACCCTCATTTTTACTGACCCTCCACTCTGTCCCTCTCTGGTGATTGGTCTTCCTTGATAATTTGTCCAGAGTAAGTGAACCTAAGCTCACCATCTTCTTTTCTAAGGAGCATCCTAATTATTTTTATTCTAAGACTGATTTGGTTTTCCTTCTGGAATTCTGAACTGTGTTCAATATTCACCAACACCACAATTTGAATGCATCTATTCTTCTGTCTTCCTGTCTCATTGTCCAGTGTTCACGTGCATGTGTCATGATTGACAAGGCTGTGTCTGGCTATTAAGCCCTTTAAATTCCATGTCAAGTTGTATACAGGCTAAAAAACTGGCTGTAGGCTTAGTATTGTATTAGATGAATGGATGAGAATAGCATAGAGACAAAAGTTCTCATCCCATCCAATCTGAGTTTCCTCATGACATTGTCCAGGGACCAGCCACCAACACCAGCCACCCCAGGGACACTGTAGAGGAGTCTATCCCCTGCTGCTCAGCAGGTACCAACGCATTGAGTTTGTTATAATTTCATGGGCAATAGATCATATCACACATGAGAAGAATTCATAATATGGAGATGAAGAAAAACAATTTATTAATGTTAATAAATTCTCCAATAAAACTTCCAGGAGGACCTATAGTGATAAATTGAATAATTATGAGTATAATTATGACTAACTAGAAGTATAATTTCATGCTAATGCAATAATAATGACACAAAAGTGTAGATCATGAATTTTAACTGCTTAGTTATTTCACATTTCCACAAGTATGGACAGGAAGAAAAAAAAAAAAATGCTCTCTGAAAATCTGATCAAATTATGGTTGACTGAGAAAGAGAAAGTATTCTTGGTTTAAATAGACATCGTTTCGATTATCTTTACTGGACTGCAAAAGAGTCTTATGCTAATTAGGAACTTGAAGATACTGAATTCAGGAAATAAATGTTCAGTAGTGCAACGTTTTTCTGAGTCAAGACAAGAAAACCAGTCTGATTAATCCGTTGCTTTCTCACCCTTGAGAAGGATAAAAACCTTGAAAAGGAAAAGGGTGGGTGAAAGAGAATTTGCTTCTGAGTGTCTATTTTGTAATGATAAATGTTTCCTGAAGGCATAAACTAGTGCATACAGATGTAATGGGCTCAAGTCAACAAGGCATTTAGGGTATGAAAATAAGACCAAATTAACTGTGCGTGTGAAAATGAGGGTCCATTGGAATATGAAAGATGGTGTCCATAAGCCAAGTTTCTCAGACTGGGTCAGGATTCCGGTGAACTTTCCAAAACATCTCATCCCATTTGACTAATTCAAACCAGTTTCTGTAGAGTTCGCTTTGGCTTAAGGTGGCCCCGTGTGTGTCAGTGTAGAACTGTGCTCTTTAGAATTTTCAGTGACTGACTTTTCAAAAGTAGATCACCAGGACTTTATTCCAAAGTGCCTTTGTTGTTGTTATTGTTAAGTGCCATCGAGTCGATTCCGACCCATAGTGACCCTGTGTAGGGAGCAGCTGGTGACCTTGAACCCCCAACCTTGCAATTCAAATGACTTTGCAGTCTGGTGCATTAACCCACAGTGCCACACTCTAGGTGGACTCAAATTGCCAACCTTTTGCTTAGGAACTAAACATGCCAGTCATTTCCACTACCAAGGACTTCCATGATTAATTAAGGCACAAAGAATTGCCCTTGTGCCATGGAAGAACACTCACTAGGGAGAATACAAGAACTAAGTCCTGCATGCTATGATCCAAACAGAGTTATGGGGAAGAGTAGAGTGGCTGAGTTACCAAAAGAGCCCAGAATTCCAAGATCAGGAATTTTATGCTCTGCTTGCTTTTTTTGCATAATTTCACCAGGATCTTACCATGATATACCATGGATTTCCATGAATCCAACTGTAGTTTATTGGCAGTCTTTGCCCCAATGCAGACCCAAGAAGGGGAGACTTTTTTCTCCCAACTAAAACAATTGGCATTTTGGCATTTATGAAAGGGCCAAGGTTTTCAGAAGTGACTGAATCATGTTATGTATCTACTGGCATTGTCTGTGTCCTCCGCTTGTCCCACCTCCTTGACTTGGGCGTCAATTCACCCAGTGATACTTGGGTGTCATTCCAGCCATTCTGATAGATGCACAGTGGTATATCACTGTGACTTTTCATTTACATTTTTCTGAATACCAATGATAGTGAGCTTTTTTCCATGCACTTATTTGCTATCCATGTATCTCCTTTGGTGAAAGGTCTGTTTCTCCTTTTATTTTTCTTTTCTATAGTCTTATTTATTTTCTTATTGAGTTTCAGAGCACTTTAAACATTCTGGATGCAAGTCCTTTATCAGATTTTTGCTTTGCAATTTCTGTCTCTCAGTCTGTAACTTCTTTTTACTCTACTAATCATCTTTTGATTATCACACCGTAGTCCTGGTGTGGCGCTGTGGGTTAATCCATCAGACTGCAAAATCATTTGAACTGCAAGGTCAATGGTTCAAACTCACCAGCTGCTCCTTGAAAACCCTATACAGGGTCATTATGGCTTGGAATCAACTCAACAACACTTAACAACAACAATAATCTTTTGAAGACCTGAAATTTTTAATTCTGATGACATCCAATGTCTCTTTTTTTGTCTCTTATGGTGATGAAACTATGAATTCTTAGCTGAAACCAAGGTCATAAAGATTTTCTGTTCCTGTGAGACCTTTCCATGACTTTTAGAGTTTTTTATTTATTCCTAAATCTTTGATCCCTTATGAATTAATTTTTGCATATGGTGAGATGTATGGATCAAAGTTCATGCCTCCTTCCAAAAGTGCCAGCACCATTTGTGGAAAAGACCTCCCTTTCTTTACTGAATTGCTTTGAAACCATGCCAAAATCAGTTCAATGGGTCTATGTATGGAGATTCTATGCAGCTTCATTTATTTATGTTTTTTTTTTCATTTACTATAACTTTATAATACATCTTTGAAATGTGTTAGTTCTCCAAATTTGTTTCTTTTTTTTTTTCCTCCAAAGGCATTTGGGTTATTCTAGGGCTTTTCACATTTCCATATGAATTTTAGAATCAGCTTGCCAATTTCTATAAAATGCTGGTTTGGATTTTGATTGGGGTCATATTGTGTCTATAGATCAATTTGAGGAGATTTGACATCTTAACAATATTGAGTCTTCTGACCCATGAATTGTTATGTTTTTCTAATTAGTTCAAGCAATGCTTTATAATTTAAAATCTTTGGTAAAATTTGTTCCTAAGTTTTTCATATTTTTGAAGGGATTGTATGCTGTATTTTTTAATACTTTATTTTCTGATTTTTGTCACAACATATAGAAATACAATTGATTTCATATTGATTTTATTCCTTGTAATACTGATAAACTCATTTATTAGTTCTAGCTGCTTATGTGTAGATGTCACTGGATTTTTTTTCAACAGAAACACATGCCATCTGCAAATATAGTTTTATTTCTTTCAAATCTGAGTGCCAGCTGTATTTTGTGAGCTTACTTCTCACTTTCTCATTACTTATTCATTAATTCATCCACTCATTCATTTGTATTTTCCTAATTGTGCTAATTAGAACCTTGAATAGAAGTAGTGAAAAAAATACACCATTTTCTCATTCCTGACCTTAAAAACAACAACAACACTGCCATCTAATCAATTCCTACTCATAACAACCCTACACATAGTTTTGGGGTGGCACTGTAGGATCATCCCTGAGCTGCTCCTCAGAAACCCTATACAGGGTTGTTATGACTTGGAACCAACTTAACGACACTTAACAATGACTGAATCACTTTGGGAGCAGATAGCTTCATCTTTCTCCTGTGGAGTGGCTGCTGAGTTTGAATTGCCAATCTTGCAGTTAGCAGTTCAGTGTTTAACCCACTTGATGTTAGGAGAATGTTGTTATGGTGTTAGTTAACCCTTGTCCTGATACTTTTATCTTTTTAAGTTTTTATTGTGAATTGAGTGGTCATTTACATGTGAGAACATCAATTTTGCAGTCATCCTATCATATTTCCTTTCACTGCAATGATTACAACCCCTCCATTAATTGTCATTCAACAGTATTGGCTTCTATTCCCTCTGATTTTTGTTTTGTTTTGTATTTGTGTTTTGATGTACACAAAAACACTCAGGAATATATAATCATTTAAACAACCAAAGAGCACATTATGCAGGTCTGCCTCTTGGCCACCAGCACACAGCCTTTCTCTTTCCATGAGTCTAGAGTCTTCAGGTGATCTATCTTTCCATGTCCTCATCTCTGCTTCCTTTTATCAGGCTGAGGAGCTTTCCTCCAATTCTTAGCTTGTTCAGATGTTTGATTTTGTCAAGATTTCTTGCATTATTTATTGAGACAATTACATGGCATGTGTGTGTGTGTGTGTGTATGTGTGTGTGTGTGTTTCTCTTTTAGACTGCTAGTGTGATCTACTACATTATTTATTTTCTGGATATTATACCAACCTTGCATTCCTGAGATAAACCCCACCACACTTGGTAACAATATATAAGGGGGCTTCAAAAAGCTTATGGAAAAAATGGAATTAAAAGATAGACAAAAATTTCCATAAACTTTTTGAAGCCCCTTCTTCTTATCGTTTTTATATATTGTTAGATTCTATTTGCTTAAATGTTGAGAATATTTGCTTCTGTGTCATGGAGGCATTGGTTGGTTGTTCTATTTTGTTTTGTTGTTATCCGCTAATGGCATCATTGTTTTGTTTGTTGCCGTTATTGTTTTGTTTTTATCATTGATGTTTGGGGTTTCTGGGCTGCGATGAGTGGTATTTCCTCTCTTGAGTTGTGAAGGAAAATGTGAGAACAATTGGTACTATCATTTCCTTAGATATTTCGTAGAATTCACCAAAATAGCCATACTGATCCAGAGAAAGAGTAACCCCACTGCAGGCTTACAAAGGAGTAGTGAGAGAAAATGATACAACAAATATAGCTAAAGTTTGATTATTTTATGGATTACTTTTTTCAGCCTACCATAATATCAATAGAAAATAAGGTGCCGCTAATTTATATCTTGACATATTTCAAAATGCTTCTTTACTTCTTCCATTCTGCTTCTCTTCTCTCCTCCACACCACTTTCACAATATCTGGCTCATACATATCCCCCAGTATCCATGTTCCTTCAAAAACAAAGATAACAAAAATAAATACATCCTATGCCTCACACTGCATGTTAACTTGAAGATTCATTCTCATTGTATTTTATGAAGGCATAGTTAGGGTGAAGTCACAACGGAACCAAACGAAATAAAAAGGATAATAACAGAATACTATGAAGAGTTATACTCCAACAAATTTGAACATTTAAAAGAGATGGATATATTTTTGGATAAACACGACCTACCTAAACTTACATACAATGAAATGCAAAACCTAAACAGACCCATAACAGTAGAAGAAATTGACCAAGTCATCAAAAGACTCCCAACCAAAAAAAGTCCAGGGCCAGATGGCTTCACAGCTGAATTCTACCAAACATTCAGGGAAGAGCTGACACCAATCCTACTCAAATTATTCCAGAATATAGAGGAGGATGAAGGCATAGTTATATGTCAAAGCAGGCATCCACATGTATCATTCCTCTCAAATTAGTCAGTCAAGAGGGTAATGACAATGTGAATTAATTGGAGCAGACTGAAGTATGAGCTATCTGAGACAGTGGTAGGCCTTCTATACACCTACATTTTGTGGTGCAAGTAACCTTTAGTCTAAAATCAACAACCCACTGCCATTAAGTTCTTACTGACATATAATGACCCTATAGATGATTTCTGAAACTGTAAACCTTTATAGGAACAAAAAGGCCTCATCTTTCTTGCATGGAGCAGCTGGTAGGTTTGAACTATCTACCTTGTGATTTGCAGTCCAGTGCTTATCCTACAGCATCACCAAGACTCTTTAGTCCTTATTCACCACCCCCATTCAATGATTTATAGAGAACAAAGTTTTGATGAGCTTAAGCAAGATGATGGGCTAATGGAACCAAGAGACCATTGTCTTCACTGTGTGCATGTGTGAGATGATGCATAATGAAAAATAAGAAAGGAAGGAAAAAGAGAGTGAGAAAGGAAAAAAGAACGAAAACAAAGTTTACCAGGAGATACTGTCGCTCCTTTGCGCTGGCCACCTCTGCAGTCCACACCAATTCACTTGGAGGCCAGAAAGAACCATAGTACATAGCACTTGCCCAGGAACCATAAAAGACTGCATCTCTGTTTGATGCTTCCATTGGGTCCAGCCACACAGTCGTCAATCCTCCACATTTTCCCCAGGACTAATTAGAAATTGGCAGTGCTAAACCTGGATGTGGACATATGATGTGGCGCTATAGGATCAGCACTGGACTGCAAACCACAAGGTCTGCAGTTCAAGTACACCAGCTGCTCCTTGGAACCCCTATACAGGGTCACTATGAGTTGGAACTGATTCAATGACACTTAACAACAACAACAACATAAACAACAAATCTGAGGGAAGCCTCTGGTATCACCTCTAAGGAGGTCTGGTCTTAGACAGAGAGGGATGCTCATACCTGTAGCTTGGAGAGGAGCTGCTTGGTCTGAAACCTCACCCCAGAGAGAAATTACATGATGCACAGAGAGATAAACCAACATTACCTAAATCAGATAGTGGATTAACTAAATCATTAAAAAGAATGCAGCTGGAGGGATTGATTTGTACACATATACTCTTCCCGCCTTGGTAGCATAGTGGATTATGAGCTGGTCTGCTACCAGTTGCTCCATGGGAGAATGATGAGGTTTTCTGTTCCTGTAAAGATTTATAGGCTCAGAAACTCTAAACTGGATTGCTATGAGTCAGCATCAACTTGATGGCACACAATCACCACCACCACTCTTCCTGCCATCATTTGTCCACCCATCTATCATTCTGTGGGGGATTGATTGCATGTTGCTGTGATGCTGTAAGCTATGCCCCTGCATATCACATGCCAGCAGGGTTACCCATGTTGGACAGGTTTCAGAAGAGCTTCCAAAGTAAGATGGACTTGGAAGAAACCATATATATATAGAGAGATAGATAGATAGATAGATAGATAGATAGATAGATAGATAGATAGATAGATATAAAACCACCAGTGAAAACCACATGGCTAGCAGCATAACATAGTATGGTTTAATATAGAGCCTGAAGATACACCCCTCAAGTTAGGAGGCACTCAAAATACTGAAGAAGAAAGTCCAAGCTACACTGAAGGCACTGGGAAAAAACCAATGTCCAGGAATTGACTGAATACCAACTGAGATGCTTCCACAAACTGATTCAATTCTCAAAGCGCTCAGTTGCCTGTGTCAAGAAAATCAAAGATGGCTACTTGGTCAACTCACAGAAAGAGATCCACATTCCTGGGTATTCCAAAGAAAGGTAACCTATTGGAATGCAGAAATTAACCAACAATACCATTAACACTTGGAGTCCTGGTGTAGTGCTGTGGGTTAATGCACTGGACTGCACAGTTGTTTGAATTGCAAGGTGAGAGTGGTTCAAGTTCACCAGTCACTACTTGGAAAGGTTATACAGGGTTGCTATGGCTCGGAATCGACTCGACAGCACTCAACAACAAAAACAACCATTAATATTATATGCAAGTAAAACTGCTAAAATATTTCAATTATGTGTGCCTCAGTACACTGACAAAAAACTGCCATAAATTTAAGCCCTATTCAGAAGACGACATGAAATGAGGGATATTATTGTTCATGTCAGAAGACTCTTGGTTGAATGCAGAGAATACCAGAAAGATGCTTGTGTTTTATTGGTCATGCACAGGAATTTGACTATTTGGATCATAATATACTGGATAACATTGAAAATGGAAATTCCAGAACACTTAATCATATTCCTGAGGAGTCTGTACATAAACAAAGAGTCAGTTGTTTGAAGAGAGCAAGGGAATTTAAAAGTGGTTTAAAATCAGGAAAGGTGTGCTGCAGGGTTGTATCCTTACACTATACCTATTCAATCTGCATGCTGAGCTCATCGTCTCAGAATATGGACTATATGAAGAAGCACTTGGCATCAAGATTGGAGGAGGTCTTATTAACAACGTGCAATAAACAGATGACACAACCATGCCTGCTGAAATTAATCGGAATTGAAGCACTTACTGATGAAAATCAGTATGGATTATACCTCAACATAAAGAAAACAGAAATCCTCACAATTGGACCTGTAAGCAACATCATGATAAATGGAGAAAAGGTAATATTGAATTTGTCAAGGATTTCATTTTACTTGGATTCTCAATCAATATCCAAGGAAGTAGCAGTCAAGAAATCAAATGATGTGTTGCATTGGGCAAATCTTCTGCAAAAGATCTCTTTAAAGTGTTGAAAAGATGTCAATTTCAGAACTAAAGTATAGTTGACCCAAGCTTTGGTACCTTTAATAGTCTCAAAAACATGCAAAAACTGGACAATGAATAAAGAAAACCAGAGAACTGATGCCTTTGAATTATGGTGTTGGTTAAGAATACTGAATGCATGATGGACTACCTGAAGAACAAACAAATCTGTCTTGTAAGAAGTATATCCAGGATGCTCCTTAGAAGAGAGGATTTCTCACTTACCTTGGATATGTTATCAGGAGGGACCAGCACTTAGAGGAAGACCTCATTCTCAGTAAACTAGAGGGTCATTAAAAAAGAGGAAGACCCTTAATGAGATGGATTGACAGACTGATTCCAATAATGGGCTCAAATATAACATTTGTGAGGATGGTACAGAACCAGATAATGTTTCATTCTGATACACCCACTACAATAGCTAATGGTAAGCTGTGTGGGTACAGTGTGAAGTCAGTGGGACTCATACATCACTGATGGGACGCAAACACATGCAATGGACTTGGTAAACAGTTTGGCATCCCTGACCTTGTGCTCAGCACACCCACCCCAAAGCAGTGTGTGTCCAGAAAATAGTCAAGGGATAAAGGGGATTGGTATAATAGTCAGACCCATTATTACAGATGGACAAATGATGTCTTGATGTCTATTTCTTTATAAGGTGGAGTGACATTGATAAAACTGCTTCCTAGGTTTTGTTTTTTTTTTTT
>NW_006408615.1:282892-284188 GCF_000296735.1 Chrysochloris asiatica | reverse complement strand
GAATGAATGTAAAACTAAAGTTCTCCCATGTAAAATATCATATAATTCACAATAAAACATGAAAAAAAAAAAGAGTCTTAAGCTTTATGCATCTCATTGTGCGCACTGCATCAAAAGAAAAACAAACAAAACACAAAAAACCAACAGAATGCAAAAGACCCGTGGCATGAGCATGGCACCTGCTTAGTCAAACTGTGAAAACATGCATATACCTTGAACTGCTAACTGCAAGACTGGAGTTTCAAACCTGCCAGTCACTCCTCAGAAACACTACATAGTGATGCTATATGTTGGAACTGATTCAATGGCCCTTAGAAATAATAATATCCTGATCTGAGATACGAAGAATTGTTGTTGTTGTCATTGTTGTTATGTGTCATCAGGTTGGTTCTGATACATGACATCACTACATCCAACAAGGTCCTGCACCATTCTCACAACTGTCTGAGCCCATTGTTGCAACCTCTGTGTCAGTCCATTACCTCAAGAGGAAACCCAAGTTTTCCTTATTTCATCATGAAGAATGAAAGGTGTTAATTAGGAGATGGGTAGCCAGTTGTAGGGCTACAATATGGTAAGATGTCCATGCCATCATCTCATAAAATATTATATGCAAAAACAATGATTAAAATCAGCATTCATAATAGAAAGGAATATCCAGAAACATTATTATAGAAAGCTTGTAAGCCCATTTTCAGCCTAGAACTGATTGGAATACTTAAAAGGGGTGCTAGAACTTGCCCAGTGAAAGAACCTTCTTGTGGAGACTTTGTAATGTCCAAGGCCTTACGTGGGATCTTGATGCCCATCCAGAACCTTCTGAGGTGGGAGAGTCCCACTAGAAAAGACAAGCAGACCAGCCTGGAACAGCTAGAGGAATAGCAGATGCTTCTTGAGAGAAAGACCAGCAGGAGAAATAAAAAATGAAAATAGCAGTCTGATTGTCTACCACAAGAACAAGTAAGTTGTTTGTTGCAGAGCCATCAAAGCAAGTAATCAAATCCCTTCAGAACAAATCCCCTTCCAAGACTGAAACTCAAAGGGAGTATATGAGCAGGCATGTAAGCTTGCTGGCAACCACGTTGGTCTACTGGTGAGTGGAAGTGGGGGGAAAGCCGCAATGAAGATGTGGGCAGAGTTCAACCATGTTACATAGACTCCCGCTGACCTGGATATGGAAGAGAGGAGAGGAAGGGCTTGTTGGTCCAAAATATGGTGAGACCTGGGACTCCCGCACCCATGGACAAAGATATAGCCATGGAGGGCTAGAGCTGAGAATGAAGCATCAGCTGATAT
>NW_006408615.1:278137-282087 GCF_000296735.1 Chrysochloris asiatica | reverse complement strand
AATAGAAGCAAATACTGCTGAATTACGATGCTTGGAGGAGATTGTAATTATTACAATGAAACAAAATATGATAGGATGAGTATAAAACTGATGTTCTCCCATGCAAACTATTACTGAATTCACAATAAAAACTTTAAAAAAAATCAGTATTCATATACATATAATTTAAGGTGTATTGCAATAATACATGAATCAGAAAACAATGCAGATTTAAAGAAGTAAAATGCCAGCACACACATTTGTTTTAAATTCATAGTTTTCTTTTGGATCAATAGAAACAATTCCCTTTACCTCTTAAGAACAACAGGGTGCCCCATAGTTAGTCTAGGTGTCTTCAGTTACTTCACCAGATGTCCCCTCCTTGTCTCCTAGCTCTTTGCTATTTCTATGGGGTGCACCATCCATTGTCCATTTATCTCCTGGAGTCCAGGTGGACTCAGTCAAGAGGAGTAGGACAAGAGTGAGCCTGGGAAGGGAGAGAACTAGGAATGTTGTTCCCTCTCTGTCCCATTCTTCAGTGTCAGGACAAGCATAGTTCTCCCCAACCCCAAGACTCCTCCAGGCTTTGGGACTCTGTTCAGAAGCCTCTAACTCTGCCTTGGTCAACAGACTCTTTGTCAAGCTTTCCACATCCACCAGATTTACCTGTAGCCACAAACCCTACAGATTCCTGCCTAAAAGTTACCTGTAAGAACTCACATTGGTGGGCTTTTTGATCACCTGGCCCTCCTTCATTGTGTTGTGGTTTTCACTTCTTGTTTTCATGAACCCTGAAGCCAACTTCCTTCAACAACTCCTTCCTGTAGTTTTATCAAAGGCTACTTCATCTGCACCCTCTGGAAAGAGACTGGATGATATATTAACAAAACCTGCTAATGGAAATCAAGGCATAAACAGAAAAGGACCGAGGGAGGCTGAAAGAGCAGTTGAAAAACTCAACATCAGTCCCTGCTTATGAAAACAGCAAATCAGGAGTATAGGGAGACTTCTTCAGTATGGTAAAGGATGTGTTTGCAAAGCACTCAGAAAATGCTTACTTCCTTCACCCTGCCCCCTCTCTTGCTCCTTTCCTTGCCTTCTTTACTCCCTCCCTGACTACACTCTAAATCCTTGGTTCTATACAGTCACAACAAAAGTCCTTCTACAGACCAAATATTCTAGTGTGTGTGTGGGGGGAGGGGGGGGTTATTACAATAAGTCTTCCTTTCCAGAGATAAGCATTGGACTTCTAACCACAAAGTCAGTGGTTTAAACCCATCAGCCACTCTACAAGAGAAAGGTGAGTATGTCTGCTTCCATAAAGGTTTGCAGTCTTGTTGTTGTTGTTGGTAGCTGCCATCAAGTCAGTACCAACTCATAGCAACCTTATGCACAACAGAACAAAATACTGCCCAGTCCTCTGCCAACCTCACAATCATTGCTACACCTGAGCCCATCACTGATGCTACTGTGCTAATCCATCTCATTAGGGGTCTTCATCTTTTTCTCTGACCCTTCACTTTACCAAACATAATATTCTTCACCAGTGATGGGTCCCTCTTGAAAGTATGTCCAAAGTATAAGAGTGAAAGTTTGAACATCCAGCATCCAAGGAGCACTCTGGCTGTAATTCTCCCAACACAGAACTGTTCATTCTTTTGGCAGTCCATGGTGCTTTCAATATTCTCCTCCAACACCACAACCCAAATGCAGCCATACCATGGCTTATGTCAGGTGCACTTTAGTCCTCAAGCTGACATCTTTGCTCTTCAATGCTTTAAAGACTTGTGCAGCAGATTTGCCTAACGCAATATGTCATTTGGTTTCTTGACTGCTGCTTTCATGAGTTGAACAAAATGAAGTCTCACACAACTTCAATCTTTCCTCCATTTATATGAATGTTGTTTATTGACCCAGTGATGAGTATTTTTGTTTTCTTTACATTGGGATGCAACCCATACTGAAGGTTGTGGTCTTTGATCCTCATCAGTAAGTATTTTATGGTCTTGGAAACCCTAGATAAGTGTAAATGTGAGTCAAAATGGACCCAGTGACAATGGATTTTTGTGGGTTCCTTCCAAAAAGTGCTTTGAAAGTAAAACTTTGAAAGTGCTCCCTTAAAGGCCAGTGCCAGACTAACCACATCCATTGCTTGATTAATATTCTTCTGGGAATCCCAAACCAAAAAATAAAATAAAAGGTTACAGATAACTGACAAGTTTCTATCACTTGTCCGAGGGCCCCACATACCAGGGGGCTTCAGAAAGTTCTTGGGAAATTTCCATTATCGTACATGAGTCCTGGTGTGTCACTGTGGGTTAATGTGCTGAACTGAAAAGTTGGTTTGAACCTCAAGGTCGGTGGTTCAAGCTCACCAACCACTCACGGGAAATCTTATACAGAATCACTATGGGTCAGAACTGACTCAATGGCCCTTAACAACAACAACACATGAGCTAACTGAATACTCTAACAAGACAGTGTGAAGAGAATAACTATGGTTAGTCCCATTTCACAGAAGATAATGTGAGACTAAGAACTAGGTGCCAGATCTCTAAAGATAAAGACAGAAACTGAATCAATGACCCCAGAGTCAAACAGCCTGTCACCACAGTGTGCTGTCAAAACCAAGACACAAACAAATCTTGAAAAAAGAAAGAAGTCATTAGTTGGAAACAATATGTTCATCTGCCTTGAAAATTCAAGAAAAACTTGAGAAGTAAGTAAAACAGTTTAGCAATTTGATCGAATTATGTGGGCAATCAGTAGCTCTCTTAGAGTAAGCAAAAAGCATTAGAAAATGTCATAGAGATAGGTACTTTTTTTTTTATTATTCCATTGGTAACAATTGTACAAAAAGTTAAATATATGCCAGTACATATATCAAGACATGAATAGGAGGTCTTTAAAAAAAAGGGTGGGAATGGAGTCATGGAGAGTTTCATCACATTCTGTCAAGGAAGGCTTGTAGTAAGATCTGCAGCAGAACATCTGCTCTGTAGAAGAGGGAGTTTTCCAGACTGCTGATATCCAAGGGCCTCGAATGCCATGAGAATTCAAAGGATATATATTGTAGAGTCCTAGTGTAGCACCAGAGTATAAGCACTTGACCTCAATGTAAGTTTGAAGCTCAAGGTCAGTGGTTCAAACTCACCAGCCGCTCCTCAGAAACCCTATACAAGGTTGCTGTGAGTTAGAACCAACTCTAAGGCACTTAACAACAACAACAACAAAATATTGAGGAGGGGGATAGGAGGGAGGGGGAGGGGCAGGTGTGGCGAGGAAAGAAAGAAAGGTAGGAGGAATGAAGAAGGAGAAGGTGGGAAGGGAAAAGGGAAGGAGCTCAGGAAAGAAAAGAAGGAATTAAAGGAAGAGTGGAGCAGAGGGATGGAGGGAGAAGAAAGGGAAGGAGGAAGGAAAAAGAGAGGGAAGGGGAGAAAGAGGGGTGGGGTAGGAAAAGAGGAACAGAGGAGGGGAAAAGGGAAGGGAAATCTCTTCCCAAATTTGTCAATGCATGCTCCATGATTGTAATCAGATTCCCATAAGATATTTTTCTGAAAATTCATGTGCGCATTTGAAACATCACCTGGAAAAGAAAAAGAAGAATATATAGAGAGAGATGGAAACATAGAAATAAAAAGACAGAGATATGTGTATCTCATTATCTCTAAAGATAGAAAGAGATTGATCTCTGTATCTCTATATATCCATATGTCTATCTATTTATATGGGAGTGTGTTGGCTCCATATAATGAGCACTGGACGGCAACCACACGGTCAGCTGTTCCTGCCCACTGGTCGCTCCTTGGGAGAAAGAAGAGGTTTCTGTCCCTGCAAAGATTTAAATCCTTAAAAACCCTGAACAATGCTTCTATGAGAGCCACCTTGGGGGCACTTGACAACAACCATAACAATGTATTTATGGACATCTATCTATCTATCTATCTATCTATCTATCTATCTATCTATCT
>NW_006408615.1:272250-273569 GCF_000296735.1 Chrysochloris asiatica | reverse complement strand
AGGAAGGTAGAATCTCCACTGAGTAGTATCCAATCTGTCTGGGCGGGGCTGATGAAAGGAGATGTGGATAGGTCTCTTGTGATACAACAGTATCACAGTACCAGGATTGACTGTGAGGGTTGGAAATGTAAAGATAGACATTTTGTAGCAAAGGAGGGGAGTGATTGACTATGAAGTCTAGGAGCAGAGGTCCCAGGGACCACAAGGGAAAGAGCGGAGAACAGGGTCCTACCCAGAGAAACAGTAACACCAGAGATGGAGGCAAAGAAGATGATGTGGAGAGATGGAGTGACTGGGGACTTTAGACCCAGAGAGGGAGGCAGGCTTGCTGGATATACCCTTTGGTTGGTTGATGACACATGGAGGGGATTGTAACCATGGCAATGAAATGATATAAGATAGGATGCATGTAAAGCTAATGTTCTCCCATGTAAACTATCACAAAATTCACAATAAAACATAAAAAAAAAGATGCATGGAAGCATCAGTCATGAAATCAAACAACACAGTGCATTAGGCAAATCTGCTATATTAGACCTCTTTAAAGTGTTCAAGAGCAAAAATGGCAGTTGGAGGGCTAAGGTTCTCCTGACTCAAGCCATGTTATTATGAATAGCCTCCTATGCATGTGAAAGTTGGACGTTGATTAAGGAAGACTGTAGAAGAATTGATGCATTTGAGTTATGGTGTTGGAGGTGAGTATTAAAGTTCCATGGACTGCCAAAAGAATAAACCAATCTGTGTTACAAGTAGTACAGAAAGAATGCTTCTTGAAAGCCAAGAAGGTCTGACGTTTTCTTTCATGCTTCAGATGTATTATCAGGAGGAACCATTCCATAGAGAAGGACAGTATGTTTGGTCAAGTGGAGGGTCAGAGAAAAAAAGGAAGACCCCCAAATGAGATGGACTGGCACAATGACAGCAGCAATGGGGTTAAATATAGCAAAGATTGTGAAGTTGGTACAGAATTGGGCAGTGTTTCTTTTTGCTGTGCATAGGCTCAGTGAGTTGGTACCATCTCGATGGAACCGTTTAACAACAACTTATTGATCTGACTGCAGAGGTGTTTCTTTGTCTTGTTTTTTTGCTTTTGTAAAACGAGACTTTTTTTTTTTTTTTTTTCACTGTATCTTATGTTTGTAATATGTAAAGTGGCCAGTTAGGAAGTGTGGACGTGGTTCATTTAGCTGTTTGATCTACTAAAGCCATGAGATAATTTGAGGCCTTGTCATAATGATCTGTCTTTCTAAAGCACTTTCAAAATATTTTTTAAATCTTTCCAGGTAATGTTTCTAGTTTCTTTCTTTCTTCTTCTTCTT
>NW_006408615.1:264251-272150 GCF_000296735.1 Chrysochloris asiatica | reverse complement strand
GAAGGGAAGAGTTAAATCATCCAATAATTCTCCAAAATATCTCCAGTGCATATTAACAAAAACTGCAGGGACTATTGGTGCGTTTGCTTTGTTGTTGTGTTTTTCTACAAAGTGTTAGATTTCAGTGTCTGAAGAAAAGTGAAGGTCTGAGATCTAAGGTCTCTAGTTGGCTTACTTCCTTGGTCTCTGGGTCCCACCGCAGTTCACATACAGTTCACACCCACCTGTTTCCTGATGTGTCTGCACCTGCCTTCCCTCACTGCTGGGGGCAGAGTGTGGCAGGTACTGTCTTCTGTTGGCTGTAGTTATCAAAATTACTGCCTGTCTCCTTCTTCCAAGTCCCCACGGGTATTTTAATGAGAAATGTGCAGTGGCCACTCCAAGGGCTTTTTGGTTGGTTGGTTATGTGCCGTGGAGTCGGTTCCGACTCATAGCTACCCTATAGAGGGTTTCCGAGGCTGTAAATCTTTACGGGAGCAGAAAGCCTCATCTTTCTCCCACGGAACAGCTGGGAGTTTCAAACTGCTGACCTTGAGGTTCGCAGCCCGATTCATAACCACTATGCTACCAGAGCTCCTTCCAAGTAGTAGCCAGCTACAATTTTAACTATAAATTCAACTTAAATTTTCCTGCCTACCCCAACATTCTGCTTCCATTTGGAAAGTGCTAAACACAATAACTCTCCCCCTACACAGCCAAACACATTTCCATAATGGATCTCCTGAAAATGTGAAGGTGTGAGATCATGTCTTAGCAAATAAGGCTTTCAAGGATTTCCAGAATATGTGGAGAAATGAGTTGTGTCTTTTAGGTTCGCCATCCTGAGTCACACGGGCTTGAACTTGCCCTCTTCCTAGCCCTGTGGCTGTCAGACAAACATTACTAAGGAAACAAAGTTGACAAAGAGTGTGGGTGTTGTTCTTGTCAAGTGCCGTAGAGTTGATTCCGACCCATAGTGACCCTGTATAGGGTTTCCAAGGAGCAGCAGGTGAGCTTGAACCGCTGACCTTGCAGTTTAAATGGCTTTGCAGTCTGGCGCATTAACCCACAGCACTACACCAGGACTCCAAGAGTGCTGGTTGTTGTTGTTGTTAAGTGCCATCGAGTTGATTCCAACCCACAGCAACCCTGTATAGGGTTTCCAAGGAGCAGCTGGTGAGCTTGAACCACCAACCTTGCTGTTCAAAGAGTGCTGGTAGCATGCCATAAATCCTTGACACTAACTAATGGTGGTGATGGTAGTGATGTGCTATGGAATCGGTTCTGACTCATAGAGTCTCTGTGTAGGGTTTCCCAGGATGTCAATCTTTATAGGAGCAGAAAGCCTCATCTTTCTCCCACTGAGTGACTGGTAGATTTGAACTGCTGACCTTGCAGTTAACTTAGTAACCCAACTTGTAATCCACTACGATACCAGAGCCCCTAGACTCTAACTGATAGCGCTTATTAATAGCACTCGCCTGGTGATGGTGTGCCACAAACACGTCTCTCTGAGGTGATGGATGGCCTCTTTCTTTATTCTGGTACTGCTGGAAGCTACCCCATCTGGGTCACTTTAATTATTTTCCAGAAATGATCCATTTTTTCCATGAAAATGTGTAGGGTTTATTTCATTTCTGGAACTCATTACCTTGTCATGAAAATTTCCAAGTATCCTGGAGCAGCAGGGAGTAAAATTAGCCTAGACTCTCATCACGAAGGAAAGGATAATTTTACTCACATTCTTGGATGCAATCATTAAGGTGCTGTCCCAGGGCAGATGGGAGGAGTCTGCTTTAAGAATTTTAGGGCACAGCCAGTGTCTTCCTGGAAGATTTCAAGACTCCAGAGAGTTTACTGCATGTCAGGATTTAAAGATGGTTATGAAGATGCAATTAAGCCTGAGGAAAATCTTCTCCAGAAATAGCACCGTGGCCAACACACAGAAGCACAGAGGTATCCATGGAGGCGGGGGCTCCAGTATCTAATCCTGGTTCTACAACCTCCTGCTGCCCTGTATTTTTCAGTTCTCTCCTCTGCATGGAATGATCCTGGTTCCATATGCTAGGAAATGTTTATTGAGCCTTTGCCGTGGTTCTGCAACAAGTACTGTGGATACCATCCAAAATAAGATGGGCCTGGTGTCTTTTCTTTTGCATAGTGACCAAAACCTATGATTACTTCAAATGCAATTAAACATCTATAATGTGCTTAAATAGATCCTTTCAGTTAATACTGCATATTCTGTTATCCGTCATTATCAAGCTAGTCTCCTAGACTGTCTGTTGTGTGCTCCGCTGCTGAAGACTGGAAAGTGAAGTGCTCATTTTAACAAGGGCACTTCTTCTGAGCTATCTCTTGGGATGCAAAAGAGAATCATTGTGAAAACAGTTTTTCATCTCTATTAACAACTCACTCTATAAAGACAGTGTCAGACTTCATCAGGGGCTGGAGATACGGGGTGTTAAATCAAATGGATAGGAAACCTCACTGAATTCCCAAATGCTACTCTGGGAAAAACAACATTGGGCCAGGAGAAAGCCCGTGCACAAAGTGACATTTACAAGAATTGATGACAGACCTCTACAACACCCGTGCTTCATTACGTACGGCTAGTTACAAATGTGAGCCCAGATAGTCTCTCAGACTGTGTCCTTCAGCTGGAGCTTGTCATCAGCCCTGGCTGAGACTCCACAGGGAACAGGTGGGAGTGGTTTAGACATAGATGGAGCCAGCTCATTAGACCTGGAAGGGTCTGTAATGCTCAAGATGTGAGTTATTAAGCCATCTGCCATGCATTCACTCATTCATCGATTTACATCCATTCTTCCATCCATCCATTCATGAATTCATCCTTTTATACATCCATTATTCTTCATTTATTCATCTATTCTTCCATCAACCATCCATCCATAATCTATCCATTAATCCTTTCATCCACCCTTTCATGTATTCATTCATCTATTTATCATCTATCCATTCATTCATTCATCCATTTAGGCATCCATTCATGTATCCATCCATCCATTCATTCACTCATTTATTCACTCATCCATCTTTCTATTAATTCATCTATCCCTTTATCAATTTGCTCACATATTCAGAAAATTATCAGGGGATCTCACAATACCCAGGTACTTTTCTACATACTGAGGTAGTTGGGGGCGGGGAGCAAAAATTAAAAAATAACACAAAACAAACCCAAGCTAAGTTAATTCCCTAACTTTAATGAGTCTACACTCTTGCTGAGATACCAAATACCAAATAAAATACTCTGATTCATGGTTTCCCCACATATGTCAGAGTGGAACTGTGCTGTGCAAAGTTTTCACTGGCTGACTTTTTTGGAAATAAACACTAGGACCTCCTTTTCAAATGACTCTGGATGAACTCAAACCTCCAACCTTAAAGTTAGCAGCTAAGCGTAATAATCATTTGCATACCCCTCTCCCCAAGGAATCCCTTATTGTGAATAGTGAGGTAATAAAGAAATTTAAAATGATTAGAATGTGTCCAGTGGTGACATTGGACACAATGAAGGCAAGCTGGTCAATATGGCAGCAAGCAGCCATAGAGGGAGATGGAAGGGAGGAAGGGTAGAATGGAGCAACTGAAGGACTATGGGGACACTCAGGCAGCAGGAGAGAACAACCAAGGTCTAGAGGTCAGCTGAGTGTTAGCCCAAGAGGCTACAGGACAGTGTTTATTGAGTAGCAGAGGGCAGCAAAGAAATAGACAGGTTACATGATGGTGCCCAGAGATGGACAGCAGAGAAGACCATGTGTGGGTGCAGAGAGGGTGACTGGCCTGGAGATTTGCTTTGTGTGGGTCAAAGTCTTCACAGGAGGTTCTGAGTGATGCAGTAGAAGGCATGTGCCTTAGGGGTCACTGTGCTGCTTGCTATGTGTAGAGGACACAGTAGAGGTGCAGAGGGTGAGGAACGCCAGGTAGGATACAATGACAAAAAGCAGCAATATGTTGAGACTATCTAGTCTGAGTAGACTGAGATGTGACAGATATCTCAGCTTCCCTTCCATGAGCTTACAGAACAGTCTTTTCACCAAACAATGGGGACTTTGAAAATTCATCTCAGATCTTGTATACCTTTAATGCTCAATGTCGTCCTTCTTGAAGTCTCCATTCTTCATGCATGAAACTCTGATTATCAGTGTTTGGAAGTCCAGGTGTATTCAAGGTAAATCCTCCTGGTCTTTCTGATAAATTGATTGTGAGTTCAGAGAACAAAGCATCTGGCTGTCACATGGTCTTGGCCTGACTAACCAGAAAAATAAAAACATTATTTATGAAGATGGGAAACAATGGGAAAGGAAAGTTATTACTAGAAATTAGTAAAGAGCTCAGTTTGGGGTATGGCACAGATGATCAACTAGTAGCCAACAGGTTAGCGCTTTGAACCCACTAAGAGATACCTTCTGAGTGGAAGACAGGCTTGGGAATCTACCGCCATTCAGATTACATTGTTGAAAACCTTATGGGGGACAGTTCTACTCTGCACACATTGAAACACCAGGAGCCAGAATGAACCCCACGGCAACTATCAACAACAACAGGAAGCCTGATATGTCTACTGGATGTCCAGGTGGAACTGACCTATGGATGTGCAAAAGAAGAAGTGAGGCTAGAGGGAGGTCTTTTTGTAGCTCTAGATGGTTCATGGAACCTCCCCAAGCTTCAGATCCTGTTTGTGGTTGGGAGAGTGACACTCTTTTGCAAAGGGGCCCTGAGCTACATGTAGAAAGGCTATGAGCTTCAAAGGGGACAATATCATTTTCAAAGGTAAACAAGTCCCTGGGGAAACTCTCAAAGTACCACTATTGGGTGTAAGGTAAGTTCTATGACCTTGCTTTGAATGGGAAGCATGTCTCTGTTTGTTTGACCAGGTAAATTAAGCAAAAATTCCACATCCAGCTTGACCTTGACTCATTTTAGGAATTCGCTCAAAATTCCAATTACAAGCTAATGTATGCTCAATCAAAGAAAGGTAAAGTGATTTTAATTAATGAGATATTTAGGTTTTAAGATAGAATCCCATCTTTGTACCCCATTATTTGGAGGACTTGTGGTGATGTGACTAAATGTTTGCTGCTCATGGAACAGTTGTCAGTTTGAACCTACAAGCAGCTCTGCAGGAACAAAGACTTACCAATCTTTCTTTAGATGGCAACCTAGGAAATTCTGTGGGGCAATTCTACCCTTTCCTATAGGGTCATTATGAGTCAGAACTGACTTGACGGCACACAGAAACAACGTCACATGATTTAGTGCTGAATGTTGATATGGACTATGAATGAAGCTGTAACCGTGGTCCCTTTCCATCCTGAGATACTGGAAAAAGAAATGTGATATAAATATAGCTCTTACCACACTTAGTCCTTTAGTATGCTCCTGTCCCAAACAATAATCTTGACCCCGAAGACACAGAAAACCTTAAATAAAGGGCTATAAACAATACCTGACAGCATTTGAACTGTGGTGTTGGAGAGGAATATTGAATACACTTTATACTATCAAAGAATTAACAAACCAGCCTCAGAGGAAGTAAATCACAGTGATCCTTAGAAGCGAGGATGGCAAGACATTGGCACATTTACTTTGGGCATGTAATCAGGAAAGATCAATTGAGAGAAAAGGACACCATGATTGGTCAAAGAGTGGGTTTGTAAAAATGAGGAAAGCTGTCAGTGAGATGGATAGACACAGTGGCCACATCAATGGACTCAAAGGTACCAATGATTGTGAAGATGGCATAGGACCAGGTGATGTTTTCTTCTGTTGTACATGGGGTCACCATGAGTCAACGCCCACTGGAAGGCAACTAACAATAAAAACATCTGATTGTTGTGGACTGCCCTCATCCAAGAAAATCACTTATTGACCACTGTGACCTCCCTTTGGGGCTGGCTGTCCTTTCAACACAATGCCATGGGCATTCCAGCACAACACCAAAATAATTTGATGGGCTGACATGACTCCAAGATGGTAGCTGTCACTCAAGGTAATCCTTACTCTCCCTACTCTGGCTCATAGTAACTGGGGGACACCAGAAACCCTTACTCCTCTACGCATTAGACTATCTCTGGGGGACCCAAGGATGACTGGGATCAGGATAATTATCACTGCCCACCTCCCTCCAAACAAATGAACACCAAACTCACCCCCAATCTGACCTCCAAGGTGTACAGTTTTGGGTAGATAGTGATATGTCCTTGGGGAATATGCCCAGATTTCATTTTAAATAATTCCAACATATTCCTCTCCACTTTCCACATGAGAAAACTGAAGACCAGATCAGTGCTGCTGACTTAAAGTAACAAAACAAATGTGAGGTAGGAGTTGGAATTAGCCCAGATCATTCTTGATCATTCCAGATGATTTCCAGGAGCCTCTTCCATTGCAGAGCATCTCCTGGTCCACATGGCAGGTGCTCAGCCAGGATCTACTCTATGGAAAACCCCAGAGGCACAGAGTGCAGGGACTTGGAAAACCTAAAAAAGATCTTCTTGGTCAATATGACTGCTCAATTACAATGTTTATTGTCAGCTATAAGAAATAAAACAGATATGCCTCAATACCCTTTAATCAGTGCACTCCCCCAGTGGTAACATCTTTCAGAATTATGATACAATATTAAACTGTAATGTTGACATTAATACTGTTAAAATACAGAACGTTCAGTCCCACCACTTCAAAACACCTTTATGTTGTCCTTTTATACCATAGCTCCTTCCCACTCTATCTCCAAGAGCCCCTTAATTTCTGGTAATCACTAATCTGTTCTGCATTTCTATAATTTTGTCATCTTTTAAGTTTTGATTGAGGATGTG
Organism: Chrysochloris asiatica; assembly: GCF_000296735.1. NCBI lineage: Eukaryota > Metazoa > Chordata > Mammalia > Afrosoricida > Chrysochloridae > Chrysochloris > Chrysochloris asiatica. Next base: position 265,326 of record NW_006408615.1, on the reverse strand, counting down.
GGAAGATAGGAAGAGGGTTTAATTGAGCCCCTAGGGAATAACTGTTCAGGTATACTACCACTTGCAAAGGAATGTGTTCAGTAAAGACCACAAGGTTTCAGATATGGCCTTGTTGTTAGATGCTTTTGAGATGGTACTGATTCATAACAATCCTATGCACCACGAAACAAAACACTGCCTGGTGATGAATCATCCTCACAAATTTTTATTATGTTTGAGTACATTGCTGCTTGGAGTAATAGTGTGGTGCTGTGGGTTAATGCACTAGCTTGCAAAGCCATTTGTACTGCAAGGTCGGAGGTTCAAGCTCACCAGCTGCTCCTTGGAAACCCTATACAGGGTCGCTATGGGTGGGAATCGACTCGACGGCACTAAACAACAAAAACAACAACACTGCTGCTACCATTTTGTCAATACATCTCATGGGGATCTCCATATTTTTAGTTGACCCTCCACTTTACCAACCATGATGTGCTTCTACAGGAGTTGGACCCTCCTGATACCATGTCCAAAGCATGAAAGATGAAGCCTCACCATTCTAGTATCTAAGGAGCATTCTAGTTATACTTCTTCCAACAGAATCAGTTTGTTCTTCTGACAGTCTGTGATATTTTTAAATTCTTCTCTGAAACCATAATTGAAATCTACTGATTCTTCTACAACTGACCAAATCAATTGTAGAACTTTTACAAGCATAGTGTTGTTGCTGTTGTTGTTAGGTGCCAGTGAGTTGGTATCAACTCATAGTGACCCTATGCACAACAGAACGAAACACTGTCCAAACCTGAGCCAACCTCACAGTTGTTACCACTCTTGAGCCATTGATGCTACCACTTTGCCAATCCATCTCGCTGCGGGTCTTCCTCTTTTTCTCTGACCTTTCACCATACCAAATATGATATAATTCTCCAGCAACTGGTCCCACCTGACAATATGTCCGAAATATGAGAGACGAAGTTTGGCCATCTTGGCCTCCAAGTAGCACTCTGGCTGTACTTCTCCCAACACAGATCTATTGGTTCTTTTGACAGCCTGTAGTACTTTCAATATTCTCCTCCAACACCACAATTTAAAT
>NW_006408615.1:252132-258674 GCF_000296735.1 Chrysochloris asiatica | reverse complement strand
CACATAACAACAACAACATTTTAGCTATAGCTTTTAGGAGACTTAGTTTTACTTCCGAAACTTTTTTTTTTTTTTTTTTTATCTTCAAGGTTATTTTAGAAATAGGAATTCCACAGTTCCCTTCCCATGTCAGCCCAATCAGCATCTGCCATGCAAGATGTGGCCTCTAAGGTTTGTTCAAACCAACATGTGTATGAGTTTATATAGGTCAGGTAACTGTGGGTGGTATACACCCAAAAGAATTCTAAATTATTCTATGAATAGTGTTTGGTCTTGTCTGAGTTTAGGGAAATCCTTATTTATAGCTCCTAATTCAACTCATGATCAAAATTTAAATTCTACAGTTCCCTGTATACCTGGCTCATGGGAAGGATGGAGCTTTAATGCAACTGACATTTCAGTGCCTTAGGAGAGTTTGGGGGGAAAGGTCTGGAGAATGGATGAGTTGAAGGAGGTATGGAAGGATACAGGTTATTGGGAGAGACAGGCAGAGGGAGACAACTGGAAAACAAGGAAGTAGAGGATTTACTAGACAAATGAGTTAGTTTTTTTACCTGTCTGAGTTTAAAGACCAAAATTAGCTTTCCATTAAAAAAATCTATGCACATTTCGTGATACTGACTACAATCCCTTCAATGTAACATCGCTCAGATAGTATTACACACATTTCCTTCCTGGGTCCCGTTTGCACTTTTCCTTCTTTTCTGTCCCTTTGTTGTTGCTTAAGTTTGTTAATTTGTTTACGAACTTTGGTCAAAGAATCTTTTAGAGACCCAATTGATGAATCAGAATTTCGTATACAAATCAAAAACTGCTGTCCATCAACCCTGAAAATTTGTATTTCCTTTCATTTCTGAGGCACCTCTTAAATGCTCATGTTTTTCAAGTCATGGTTACCCAGAGTAGCCACTGAAAGCTCAAATCATCCTTGGTGTAGTGATGCCATTTGCAAAGATTGACACAAGGATTAGGAATCGGATGGAAATGGGAATAAGAAACAGGTTTGTTTGAGTTTTTTTCCTGGAGGAGAGGATTGAGATGTGGACAATTCCATGAAACATGGACAATAGAATTGAGACTTGGATGATCCCATGAGAGCAGATCAATAGGATTTAGACTTCAGTGATCCCAGGAGAACTGGTCAGTGGAAAGTGATGATGTGCAAGAGTCTTGAACCCTGCCTTGTTGGTGGCCCCTCCAAATGCAGTCCAAACCCCCTGGTGGGAAGGAAAGCAGGCATCATGCTTCCTTTGAGTCACAGACAAGCTCTCAGGACACAAATGTTGAAACACAAGAAGTACCTCATCCAACTTCACTGGCGAACCTTAGCAAAATCTGTCCAAGTGGATGCTGGTCAGTGAGAACCACAAACTCACTGATCTGTGGTGCCAGCTGAACTAACAGTCTCTTAGAGCTCAAGCCTACTTTTACCCTGAGATTCTCCTTCTTGTCACAAACCACACTTTTAGAGAGCACAATTTAAATTCAACACAATAGACATGAAAACAACCTAGATGAAAAGAAACTGCCTGATTCCACCAAGGATGGCAAAAAAAAAAATGGAAGCCAGTACCAAAACCCAGGGCTGAGGACCTGTAGTCGAGAAACTTGGTGCAAACAGACCTAGTGCTGGATTACCAAGTCAGCACAGACATAAGCATCCAAAAGCAGCTAGGACAAGGAGTCTCCTGGTACCTAATCTAACTGAGCAGAGAAGACCATATCTCAGAGGAACCTCAAAAATATCTGTGGGAACAGAAAATGACTGCCCAGTTGAAAACAATCAGAGATTATTCAGTGGCTTGTTAGAGATTCAAAGACAAGAGAAGGCTTCAGATAGACTCAACTGGAGGCCGATGGCCTGGGGAAGCTGGACGTGACCTAACCAGAAATGAGGTTTCCTATGTGACTGGTTTAAGGACATATTTGACTTCCTCTGGTTGGTGTATGGATCTCTGATGGGTTCACAGTTTGGCACTGGCTGCTAAACCAAAGATCAGCAGTTCAAATCCACTAGCTACACCTTGGAATAAAGCCTGGAGATCTACTCTTGTAATGATTATAGCCTAGAAAACTCTGCTCAGCTTTTCTACTCCATCCTATAGGGCTGTTGTGAGTCAGAACCAACTCAACAACAGAAAACAATGGGTGTGTTCTGAGTTGGAAGTGGGGAACGAAAGTCAGAGAAGGCAGCAGTTATTGGCCACACTGTGACTGTTCTGAGACTAGGGTTTGACTCTGGCTGTTGTATGGGCTTGGCAGGTCAGATTCTATCATCTTGTCTGGTCTGGAATGACCCATTGATATTTAACTGGCTAATGTGCAAAATTGGTCAGACCCTGTCATCGTTTTTGACATGGGGTGGATTAATGGTTCATATTCAAGCTAGCTGGTGGTCAGACTCCTTCACTGCATCTGGCATGAGAGGACCCATTGGCATCCATTCAGTTCTCAGTACCCATAATCCACTTCCTCCTTCTCCTGAAACAAAATGAAGCACTTTTGCAATTTTAAGCAGAAATGTTACCATTCTCATTATCCCTACTTATTATATATTGGTTTTTTAAATTATTTTCCATATTTACAAGTATGCATGCTTTATTTTTATTGAATATTTTCCCCCAACACCATTCTTATTGAGGCACAATATTCTATTTTATGAATGGTAGAGATTATGAGTAAGCCTAATATAATATTTAGGCTGTTTTTAAACTTCATGGTTATAAACAACACTGCAATGAGCATACTTATGACCATATCTTTACACAATCCATTAATAGATCCATCAATATTTCCTCAGAATAAAATTTCTTGGGCATAATATAAGTGAAACTGCTAATGGCATGAGGCTTTTTAAGTCTTTCATTGCATACTTTCAAATTTTCTTCCAGGAAAAAAAAAAAATTACATTCTAATAGCAGCAGATGAGTTTCTCACTTTTCTAAGCACCGTGCCATTATGGAGTGTTTTGGGGAAAAAATGCAAGAAAAATAGCATGCAATCATATTGATTGCTCAAGAGAAGTCTTGCTTTGGTGTATCCTTAGCCTTTTATTCAACCACAGAGCTGCTGGAGACAGTGACCTGCCAGATATTCTCATCCCAATGGACATAAATCCAAATGCCCTTTCTGCTGCCCCAGCCCTCTCCTCCTACCTTCAGCATTGTACTCTTCTTCTGAATCCTGATACTTCTGAATCCAGTATCACTGCTGGATTTCCAGCAGTTCAAGCTTATTGATAAGGTGTTTAATCGTGTTCCCTAAAATTATAGGTTGATGCCCAGACCTTGGTACTTGAAAATGGCTCAGTTTGGAAATAGAAACTTTGAAGATGTTGTCAGGTAAATATGAAGTAATATTGGGTAGGATGGGTCTTAATCCCATTTCCTATCTGAATGGTGTCCTGTAATAGAGGAAAAGAGACACCCAAGTGGGCAGACAGAACAAGGACAGTCAAATACCCTGTGTCTTCATGACAAGGAATGCATGGCCTAGTCAGCATGTTGATTTGAACATCAGTCCTCAACAGTGTGAGAGAACATACTTCCATTCTTCAAGACCCCACTCCCTGGAGTTCTGCTCAGGCAGGCTCAGCACAGACACACACTCATGCCCCCTGCACTCTTTGCACAGATTTCTCCCTGTCAGGAGCTCTCTCTGTTTCTCCATGACGTCCGTACTCTCTTTCATCTGCTCAGAGGTAGAGTCAACCTGTGCTCCATGGACACAGGCCTGAAAGTGCACTTTCACTAAATTTCTATCACAGTTATTGTCTATCACATTCGGTTCTGACTTATAGTAACTCAGTATAGGGTTTCCAAGGAGTGGCTGGTGGGTTTGAACTGCCAACCTTGTGATTCAAACCTACCTTGCAGCCCAGGGTCTTATCCTACAATGCCACACCAGGAATACATTACAATAAAATTATGCTCCTATTTATTTATGTTTCTGTCCATTACCTGACCTACTTCCTAATCCTCTACCCTTGTGGAACACATGCTCTGGGGAAGCCAGGACTTTGTCTCCTGCAACTTGCATCCTGAATAACTAATGTAGGTCATGAGGAGAGCAGATGCTAGGTCAAAGGTTTTGGATGAGTGAATGGACAGATGATGAATAGATGGATGAATGGGTAAGTGGATGGACGAATAGATAGATGGATGGATTATGGATGGATGAGTGGATGGACAGACAGACAGGTGGATGGATGGATGTACAGTTAATGGATGGATGGATGGATAGATGAACACATGGATGGATGGATGGGTGGATGGATGGATGGGTGGATGGATGGATGGTGAACTAATGAATGAGTGACTGGAGACACATTCCCAATTCATTAGAAAAAATTCCCTTTCTTTTGATTTTTAATAGCGTTTTACATTTTCAAGTAATAAACTCAAATTGTGTTGTTGAGTCATTTCTTGTTTTTTATTTACTTGCCGAGTTATTTAGGGGATTTTATGTTATCTGTTTGTGACACTGGGGTAAGATTCATCATTTCTGCCTTTGATTTCATTCTTGACAGATTTGTCACCACAAGAGATAGATCAATAGTCACATCTTTTGTTCTGATTTCTTTGTTGACATAAAAATTGTTAATTCTCTGGGGACTGACTCAGGAATACAGAATAGGGTGGAATTTACCTTTCTTGTTTTATTGAATCTTACTCTACCTAATGTGTCTTTGTGACCTTTCTTGTACACTTGCTGGAGCAGAGTGTAAATAAATAAGTGCTCACTTCATCACCATACCACCCCAGCCAATGTGTCTGCTCTCACCAGGTTTAGCCAGGATGGTTCCTGTGTGTTTCCAGTGTGTTTCCCCATCTTTCTACTTCTAATGATCCTGGACTTTATTCACAACAGCCCAGTTTCTGTGGGGACATCTCCTTGTATGTCTGCTTTCACAAGGTTTATTCAAAATGGCCCCTTCTGGCATCCACTGTGTTCCCAGCTCTCTGCTTCTAATAGCCCTGAAATCTATATGGAACAGCCCAGTCTCTGGGTTACTCATCCATTCAATCTACCTCTTATTCCCTATTGAGTGGCTGCTAAGATTTATGTACTGATCACATCTACCCTTCTGTTAGCAAAGTGCCAACATTCCCCTTGTTATAATTTTTATTAGATGCCATACAGATGGTTCCGACTCAGATTATTTTTTATGCACAGCCTAAGGAAACACTGCCTGGCCCTGCACTAACCTCACAATTGTTATACTTCAGCCCATTGTTGTTTTCACTGTGCCAATCCACCTCATTGTGGGATTTGCTCTTTTTTCCTTACCCTCCACTATATCAACCTTGATGCCCTTCCTGATAAAATGCACAAGGTATGAAAGACAAAATCTGGCTGTTGTGGCTTCTAAGAAACATTTTGGTTGTAATTCTTCTAATACAGACTTGTTTGATTGTCTGGAAGTCTATGGTACTTTCAATATTCTTTGTCAACATCATATCAACTCAACATCGTATCAACACCATAACTCAAATGCATCAATTCTTCTATGGGCTTTCTCATTCTCTGTCCAATGTTCACATGCATATGAAGCTGTTGAAAAGAACATGGCTCGGGTCAAGCATATTATGCTCCTAAAACTGACATCTTTGTTCTATAACACTTGAAAGAGGTCTTATGTCGCAGATTTGTATAATGCAATACTTCATTTGATTTCTTTACTGTTACTTCCATGAGTGCTGATGGTGGATCCAAGCAAAAAAGTTTTTATCAACTTTGCTCTTTACTTCATTTATCATAATGTTATTTATTGGTCCAGTTGTGAGGATTTTTATTTTCTTTCAATTAAGGTGCTAATCCATACTCTTTGATCTTCATTAGCATTTTAAGTCCTCTTCACTTTCACCATCACTAATCTGTCAGCTTGTTGTACTGTGGTAGCATGTGTGTGCTGTGATTCTGGAAGCTATGTTATGGGTATTTTAAATACCAGCCAGCTTACCCATGATGGAAAGGTTTCAGATGAGCTTCCAGACAAAAACAGACGAGGAAGAATGAAAGACAGATGATTTCTGAATATTTACTCACTGAAAACCTTTTGAATAGGAGTAAACTATTTTCAGATATAGTGCTAGAAAATGAGGCCCTTAAGTTGGAAGGAACTTAATATACAACTGGGGAAAAGTTGGTTCCTCAAAGTAGAGTTGACCGTGATGATGCAAATGAAGTAAAGCCATCAGGACCTTCATTTGCTAATGGGTCACAACTCAAAATGAAGAGAAACAGCTGTAAACACCCATTAATAATCAGAACATGGATTGTACGAAGTATGAATCTAGGAAAATTGGAAATTAGCAAAAATGAAATGGAATGCACAAACATCAATATCCTAGGCATTAGTGAGATGAAATGGACTGGTATTGGTCATTTTGAATCTGACAATCACATGGTTTATTATGACAGGAATGACAAATTGAAGGGAAATGTGTATTCACTACTGAATCATAAGAATCTAATCCCCATCTTTTTTAACAAGACCCATCTAGACAAGATGAAAACTATTCAGTGGGGACTCTTTCCTT
>NW_006408615.1:249904-252032 GCF_000296735.1 Chrysochloris asiatica | reverse complement strand
ATAGAAACTATGCTAGAGAGTACATGATAGAATTTAGCAAGACCAATGACTTCTTCATTGCAATACATTTTTTAAACAACAAAGATGACTATACAGATGGACTGAGCTCAGCAGATGAAACACACAGAAAACCAAATGGACTACACATGTGGAAACAGACTTTGGAAAAACTCCATATTATCAGTCAAAACAAGATCAGGGGCAGACTGTGGAACAGACTATCAAGTGCTCATATACAAGTTCAGTATCAAGATGAAGAAAATTACAAATTCATAAGAATCAAAATCTGTCCTTGAACATTCCCATCTGAATTGGGACATTAACAGAAGGACAGATTTGATGCTTTAGATAATAATCACTGAAAACCAGGAGAGTTATGTGATGACATCAAGAATATCATACAGGAAGAAAGCAAACTGTCATTAAGAAGAAAAGAAAGATGGAAAAGACCAAAAGGAATGTCAGAAGAGACTCTGAAATCTGCTCTCCAGCATAGATATGCTAAAGTAAATGAAAGAAATTATCTGAATAAAAAACTTCAAACGGCAGTTGAAGAAGACGAATTCAAATATTATAACAGAAGTGCAAAGAAATGGAGTTAGAAAACCAAAAAGGAAGGGCATGCTCATTATTTGTCAAGCTGAGGGAAATGAAGACAAAATCCAAGCCTTGACTTGCAATATTAAAATCTATGGGCAAAATATTGAATGATGCAGAAAGTATCAAAAGAAGATGGAAGGAATACAGAGAGTCACTGTTCTAAAAAGAAATGATCAATGTTCAACCATTTCAAGAGGTAGCATATGATCAAGAGCCAATGATACTGAAGGAAGAAGTCCAAGGTGCATTCATTGAAGACATTGGCAAAGAACAAGGATCTTGGAATGGATGTTATACAAATTGAAATCTTTCAACAAACTGATGCAGCACTAGAGGCATTCACTCATTTTTGCCAAGAAATTTGGAAGACAACTACCTGGCCAACTGACACAAAAAGATCCATATTTGTCCCAATTACAAAGAGAGATGACCCAGCAGAATGCTGAAATCATCAGACAATATCATCGATCTTTCATGCAAATAAAATTTTACTAAAGACAACTGAAAATGGCTCCAACCATATGTTGACAGAGAACTTCCAGAGTTCAAAGCCAGATTGAGAAGAAGACATGGAACAAGGAATGTCATGCTGCTGTCAGACAGATCTTAGCTGAAAGCAGAATACCAGAAAGATATTTACTTTTGCTTTATTGACTACGCAAAGGCTTTCAGTTATGTGGACCATGACATGCTATGGAAAACATTGCTGGCAATGAGTATTCCAGAACACTTAATTGTAATCATGAGGACCCTACACATACCAAGAGATAGTTTTTTGATCAAAACAAAGGAACACTGAATGGTTTAAAATTAGGAAAGGTGTGTGACAAGGTTGCATTCTTTCACCATACTTATTCAATCTGTATATTGAATAATATATATATATCTGTATATAAGATATATATCTGTATATACAGATATAATAATATATATCTGTATATAACCAAACAATCTTATAAGCTGGGTATATGAAGGAAAACATGTCATCAAGTTTGGAGGAAGATTCATTAGCAACCTGTGGTATGGAGATAATAGATCCCTGCTTGCTGAAAGCAAAGACATATTAAAATACTTACTGATGAAGATTAAAGACCCCAGCATCTGGTATGGGTTGCACCTCAAAATAATGAAGACCAAAATTCTTACCACTTGACCAATAACAGCATCCAAATAGTGAAAAGATTGAGGTTGTCAAATACTTCATTTTTCTCAGGTCAGCCATCAAGACTCATGAAAGCCAGAGGCAAATAATGGTGTATGCACAACCTTGTATACAGCATGGCTCAGGAATACAGGGACTGAAACATGGTTGGAATGGGCAAAAAGGGGGAAATAATTTTAAGATGCTTGGTTGTCTTTTGAATCTTGGTTTCCCTGGCATACCATTATAAAATAGATACTTGAGGGGGAGAAAAAGGAATAGCCAGAAATAGCAACATAGAAAGCTTGTAAGTCCATCTTCTGCCTATAACTGATTGGAATACCTAAAATGGGGCTACAAAGTGCCCAGTGAAGGAGGCTTCCTGTG
>NW_006408615.1:234396-238534 GCF_000296735.1 Chrysochloris asiatica | reverse complement strand
CTTTTCTCTCTCTCATCTCCAGGTCACCAAGAGTCTGTGGAATGTATTAAATACCTTTTTAACAGCATAAAAGATGGCTATATAAATAGACCTCATCAGATGGAATACACAGAAATCAAATTGACTACACATGTGGAAAGAGATGATGGAAAATCTCCATATCATTAGCCCAAACAAGGCCAGGGGAAGACTGTGGAACAGACCATCAATTGCCCATAAGCAAAATCAGTCTGAGAATGAAGAAAATGAAAACAAGTCCATGAGAGCCAAAAGATGACCTTAAATATATCCCACCTGAATTTAGAGATCATCTTAAGAACAGATTTGATTCATTAGACACTAAAGACCAAACAGCTGTGGGATGACATCAAGAACATCACACACACAAAAATAGAACATCATACAGGAAGAAAGAAAAATGTCATTAATAAAACAAGAAAGAAGGAAAATATCAAAATGGATGTCAGAATAGACTCTAAAACTTGCTCTCCAGCATAGAGATGATAAAGCAAATGGAAGAAATGAGGAACTACAAAAGCTGAACAGAAAATTTCAAAGGTCAGCTTGAGTAAACAAAGTCAAATATTATAAAGAAATGTGCAAAGACCTGGAGTTGGAAACCAAACAGGAAGAACAGCCTCAACATTTCTTAAGCTGAGGGAACTGAAGAAAAATTCAAGCCTCTACTTGCAGTATTGAATAATTATCTGGGCAAATTATTGAATAATATGGAAAGCATGAAAAGAAGATGGAAGGAATACACAGTCATTGTACCAAAAGGAAATGGTCGATATTCAACCATTTCAAGAGGTAGCATATGATCAAGAGCCAATGATATTGAAGGAAGAACTCCAAGGTGCATTGAAGGCATTGTACTGGGAATACAAATTGAAATCTCTCAGCAAAGTGAGTTAGCACTGGAGGCACTCATTCATCTAGAAATTTGGAAGATAACTACCTGACCAACTGATTGGAAGAGATCAGTATTTGTGACCATTCCAAAGAGAGATGACCCAATGGAACGCGAAATCATTGATATCCAATGCTAGTAGAGTTTTACTAAAGGTAATATGGAAATGGCTGCAACCATACATTGACAGAGAATTTCCAGAGGTTTAAGCCAGATTCAGAAGAGGATGTGAAATGAGGGATATCATTGCTGACATCACATGATCTTGGCTGGAAGCAGAGAATACCAGAAATATGTTTACATGTGCTTTATTGAATACTCAAAGGCTTTCAACTGTGTGGATCATGACAAGCTATGTACAGCAATGTGAAGTATGAATTTTGAAACACTTAATTGTGCTCCTGAGGAACCTGTACATAGACCAAGAGGCAGTTGTTCCAACAGAACAAGGAAACACCGACTGGTTTAAAATTAGGAAAGGGGAGCACTAGAGTTGTTTTCTTTCCCCATACTTATTCAACCAGCATGTTGAGTAAATAATCCAAGAAGCTGGGTTATATGAAGGAAAACGTGGCATCCAGATTGGAGGAAGACTCATTAACAACCTGCAATATTCAATTTTACAACCTTGCTTGCTGAAAGTGAAGAGGACAAAAAATAATTACTTAATGAATATCAAAGACCACAGGCTTAGGTATGGGTTGCATCTCAATGTAAAGGAAATAAAAATCCTCATCACTGGACCAATAAACAACAATCTTATCAGTGGAGAAAAGATTGAAGTTGTCAAAGACTTCATTTTTCTTGGATCAACCATCAACACACATGGAAGCAGTAGTCAATAAATCAAATGATGTATTAGGAAAATCTGCTGCACAAGCCCTTTGTAAAATGGTGAAAAGCAAGATGTCAGTTCGAGGACTAAAGTTCACTTGACCCAAGCAATGGTATTTTCAATAACCTCATATGCATGTGAAAGTTGGACCGTGAATAAGGAAGACCATAGAAGAATGGATGCATTTGAGTTACGGTGTTAGAGGAGAATATTGAAAGTTCCATGGACTTAAAAAAAATACCCAAAAGATCCATGTTTGAAGAAGTACAACCATATTGCTCCTTGGAAGCCAGGATGACCAGACTTCTCCCTCATACTTCAGACATGTTGTCAGGAGGGACCAATCACTAGAGAGAGATATCATGTTTGATAAGGTGGAGGGTCAGAGAAAAAGAGGAAGACCCCCATCCAGATAGATTAGCACAGTGGCAGCATCAATGGGTTTAAATGTAACAATTGTGAGGTTGGGTCAGGAATGGGCAGTGTTTCATTCTGTTGTGCCTAGTGTCACTATGAGTCAGTACAAATTAGATGGCATGTTACAACAAGAACAACATCACTTTCAGAAAGCAAGGTTGTTCCATTTGCATATCACAGGCTATTCATGAGTATTCCTCCAATCCTAATGCCTAGTTCTACTTATTACCCAGTTTCCTGGATTATTTGTTTAGCACACAGATTTAATAAGTATGGTGAATGACTATATCCCTGGCACACATCTTTCCTGATTTTAAAACAGTCAGTGTCCCCTTGTTCTGTTTGAATGACTGCCTCTTTGTCTATGCATAGGTTCCTCATAAGGCCAGTTATATGTTTTGGAATACTGATTATCCACAATGCTGTCCATAGATTGTCATTTTCACACAGTCAAAAGCCTCTGCGTAGTCAATAAAACACAGATAAACATCTTTCTGGTATTCTCTGCTCTCAGCAGTGATATTGCACATTACATATCCTCATCTGAATCTGGCTTGAATCTCTGGCAATTCCCTGTCGATGGACTGTTACAATCATTTTTTTTTTTTAATCGTCTTTAGAAAAATTTTGCTTACATGTCATATTAATGATATTGTTTGATGATTTCTCTTTGTAATGGACACAAATATGGATTTCTTCCAATCATTTGGCCAGGTCTTCCAAATTCCTTGTTATAGATGATTGAGTTCCTCCAATGCTGTATCAGTTTGTTGAATTTTTTTATTATTATTATTATTTATATTCCATCAGTTACTGGGGTCTTGTTCTTTGCCAATGTCTTTAGGCATCTGGTTGGATTGTTGATGTTGTTATGTGCCATCGAGTTGGTTCTGACTCATAGTGACCCTGTATAGGGTTTCTAAGGAGTGACTGGTGAGCGTGAACCACAAGCCTTGCGGTTCAAACCTACCTTGAAGTCCAGTACATTAACCCCAGCATCACACCAGGACTCCATGTTGGATTAGACATATTGGAATTACTGGTGCCATTCCCTAAACAAACAACCATGCTTTTCCACATGCAAATACACCTCTTTTCTAGACAGATTTCCAGGAAAAACACAACATAGAACAGACTGTCTACAAGTTCCAGTTGTGCCATGTTAGTTTGCTTTCTGTGGGGATGTGGTCAGGAGTGATCACATGCAGTTGGTTCACAGGGGGTCTTGGTGGATAGCAAGTCCAGGGAGTGAGCAGGGGCTGGAGGTGGGAGTACTGGACCAAGAGGACACAGGCTAAAGAGTCAGAGACCTCATCAAGAGCTTATCCCTCAGTTTCTCTTGATCAAGGTGTCTCCTGAATCTATTCTTTGGATTCTGAGGTTCCCAATGCTTTTGACCATAGCCTCCTTGAAGAGTAAAGGATTTTCACAGGAACAATATGACCTATCCTCATTTTCCAGTAAAAATGGAACACAAAGATCGTGCTAAATATTTTGGAATAAGCAAATCTGGGGACTATTACTTACACATTTGCCTTATAACTTAAAGAACAAATTTTTCACAGTTGTACCTTATGACTACTGAATTCATTAGCGCTTTCAAATTCAGAATTTGTGTCAGTACATCTCACTAGAGGATTAACACAACAGTTGAAACAATGGATTAAGTCATATCAAAGACTGTGAATACGATGCAGGTTATGATAATATTCCATTCTTTAGCATTCGAACTTACTATGAGTCAGAGCCAAGTCAAGGGCAATGAACAAGTCAGAAATACTCTTCAAGAATATGCATCACTGTATGCCTGAGATGCAGGCAGAGATGATGACGTGGAGAGATGGAGTGGCTGGGGACTTTAGACCCAGAGAGGGAAAGGGGCTGTGTGCTGACCACCGGGGGGTGGGGCAGGCTTGCAGGGTATACCCTTTGGTTGGTTGATGATGCATGGATGGGATTGTAACTATAGCAGTGAA
>NW_006408615.1:218992-229286 GCF_000296735.1 Chrysochloris asiatica | reverse complement strand
TGTTCCCAGTCCAGTGCTGAATGTATAGCACCACACCAGGTGTCCAATTAATATCATAAAACTAAATGGATAACAATTGTTTAAAGGGCAAAAATACCAGGAGTGAAGAATTATTGCCAGCTAGTCATGGTCATGACAGAGTTCTCAGAGTTACTGCTTCCTTTTTGTTAAAGATGAGAAGGAGCAAGGAGGTGTCATGAGATATAAAGACAATCTGCATTCTGAGTAAACACCTGCATGTTGTTGTTGTTGTTATGAAATGATGGCAAATCAGTTCTGGGTATAGTAACATTGTTTATGGTTTCTGAGGAGCAGCTGGTGGGTTTGAACTTTTGACCTTGTGGTTCATTGCCCAATGCTGATCCTGCAGTACCACTATATACACTATATATAGATATATGTGTGTTTGTGTGTGTGTGTGTGTCGTTGTTGCTATTAAGTTCTGTTGAGTCAGTTAAACTCATAGCTCCCCTTTATATGGTTTCCAAGGAGCAACTGATGGGTTTGAACCACCATCCTTGTGGTTCAAACTGACCTTGTGGTCTAGTACATTATCCTGCAGTGCCACAACAGGACTCCCTGCATAGGTCTCAAGAAATCCCAGTAACCTCCTACTTTTTACATGTGGTTATCTGCTACTGATGATCTCCGACACCTCACTACATGATGGTATAAGTAAGAAACCCTTCTTCTTGTCGATGCTGTTGGGTGCCCTTGAGTCCATTGTAACTCATCAAGACTCTATGTGACAGAATAGAACTTCCCCATAGAGTTTCCTAGGATGTTATCTTTATGGAAGCAGATGGTCAGGGCTTTCTGCCAGGGAGCCATTGAGCAGTTTCAAACCACATACCTTGAAATTAGCAGCTGAACACTTGCCTACTGCACCACCCCACCAGGGCTCTTTAGGGGACCCTTACCAAACCAATACCCACTGCTGTTCAATCAATTACTGTCACTGTAACTCCATGTGACAGAGTAGAGTTTGCTAGTTTGTAATCTTTATGGAAGTTGATCACTAGGTCTTTCTACCACTGAGTTACTTGTTGGGTTTGAACTGACAGCTTTCCCATTAGTATCTGAATGTTTAATCATCACACTACCAAAGGTTATTAAGGAAGCTTTCCCAAACCAAACCCACTTCCAGTGGATTCCAACTGATAGACACCCTAAGTGATATAGTAGAATTATTCCCTACGGTTCCAAGGTTACAAATCTTTGTAGAATCAGAGTGCTTAATTTTTCCTGAGGATGGAACTGAGACTCTACAGATGATTCTAAGAAGTCAGCTTCTAAGTGAGTGAGATATGAGTGTTTGTGGGGTTGCCTTTTGCCACAGTAATATTGAGTCACCCCAACGAGGTCAGATATGGTACATGGGAGCAGACTGGAAGGCCTGTAGACAGGACTGGTGACCTGTAGTGAGCATGCATCATAGTGGAATCACCATCCTTTCTCAGCATGTTCTCTCTCCCATGAAGACACAGGTCTTCATGCCTTCCACAATAGCAGGATCCAATGGAAGGAGACTTTGGCTGTGGCCAGTTGAGCCCTGTCATATGACCTGCTGTGTCAACTTGACCTCTTACTTTGCTTCAGGGAAGGTGAATGTAAGACTTAAGCCAGAAGACCAAACCCATCACCACCCAGTAGGTTCTGACTCATGGAGATTCCATGTGTGCAAAGCAGGATTGCCCCATGGGGTTTTCAAGGCTGGCACCTCTCAGAGGTAGATAGGAAGGCCTTTCTTTCAAGAATACTCTGGGTGGATTTGAACCACCAACATTTGACTAGCTGTCAAGCACTTAACCTTTTGTGTCACCCAGGGATTCCTTGTACAAGCAGGAGGGAGACACAGATGGAAATGGTCAAGTGATGACATAAGCATGCTGCAGCTGCAAACCAAGAAGTACCCAGGATCAACTAAAGCTGGAGGAGACCAGAAGGGTCATTCCCCAGAGCCTTCAGAGAGATTTTGGCTCTGCCACACCCCAAACTCAGACCCTCAACATCCAAAACTGAAAGAACCAGTCTCCATTGTTCAAAGTCACATGCTAGGTGGTATTGTGATACAAAAGTCATATATTGTTAAGACTTAATGGGAATATATGCTCTGATTGGTGACCATGTTCTTCACCAATAAGTGGAGGTGAGGGAAAAACAGCAATGAAGTTGTGAGCTAAGCCCTACAACGTTCAATAGACTCCTGTGAACCCGAGTGGAGGACTTGTTGGCCAGCAGTGTGACAAGATCTGGGGACTCTTGGGCCCAGAGCCAGTTACATAGCCACAGAGGACTAGAGTGGAAAGTGAAGCATCCAGATGATAAGAAGATATATCATATGCATAAGAACACCCACACTTACAGATAATACCCACTTGACCTGGCTTCAATGACTGGATGATCAGAGCTCAACTAGAAGAAGAAAGAAGAGCAAGAAAAGAGTAATCTGATAAAATTTGATGACCTTGACCTACACCTATGGATGACAGTAGCTCAAAAGAGGGAACAAATCTTTACAGCGAGGATCAGTCCCACTCCCTCCATTACAGAGTAGACATGGATGGGCAACTTGGACATTGGCTCCCCAAAATGGTCGGGGGGATACAAAGGCAAGAAGTGACTGGCTTACAAGCTTTCAAGAGGGATCGTGGAGGGTGTGGAGGAAGGTAGAATCTCCACTGAGTAGTATCCAATCTGTGTGGGTGGGGCTAATGAAAGGAGATGCAGATAGGTCTCTTGTGATACAATAGTGAAAAATTGTTATCAGGACTGATTGTGAGGGTTGGAAATGTAAAGGTAGACATGTTGTAGTAAAAGGAGGGGAGTGATTGACTTTGCAGTCTAGGAGCGGAGGTCCCTGGGACCATCAAGGTAGAAAAACGGAAATCCCAACCGTACCTAGAGAAGCAGTGACACCAGAGATGGAGGCAGAGACAATGACGTGGACAGATGGATCAGCTGGAGACTTTAGATCCAAAAGGGAAATGGGTTGTATGCTGATGACAGGGGTGCAGGCTTATAATGTATATCCTTTGGTTGGTTGATGATGCATGGAGAGGATTGTAACCATGGCAATGAAACGATATACGATAAGATGAATATAGACCTAATGTTCTCCCATGTAAACTATCACATAATTCACAATAAAACTTTTTTTTTTTTTTTTTAAGTCACCTATTGTCAATACAGGTGATAACCAGGCACCCCTAGCTCTGTGGCCTCTCATGGAACATGTTTATCCTCACATTGATGTCCACAGGCTGACATGAGTTTAGCCAGCCCAGGTTGAGATAGTCTGGACAGTTTGACTACAAAGCTACAAGTGAGATTCCAGTCTGACCCATGAGGATTCAAGCTGAGGTCAGGCAAAGAAGCAACAGTTCCCCAGAGCCTGTAATTACAGGGACTGCAGACCCCTGTCCAACATACCAGTCAAGCTTCAGTTTCTTCTAATTGAGCTGTGGTCATCCAGTCATTGAAGCCAGGTCAAGTGGGTATTATGTGCAAGTGTGGGTGTTCTTGTGCATATGATACTTCTTATCAGCTGGATGCTTCTGACGCCCAATGGAGACCTGCAACCATATGGTCACACCAACTTCACACAGGTAGTAGAAGGAACTCCCATCTAGTTACAGAGGAATAACTACAGATCCGTCACATTATTAATATATGAAGAATACACCCATACACTAGAAGAGCTGGTGCAAAAATATTTGTAACAGGAAACTAACACTGGAGAAACAACTCTGTGTGGGGAATCCAGTCTTTGCCAAACTATGTGTCCATAGATTGACGTACGACTCTTTGTAAAGAGGAAGACTCTGACATTTTGTGAAGCTCTGAAATCTGCAGAACACACAAGGTGTTCACTCATTCCTGAGCTACTGACAAGGCCAAAACCAAACCACTGGTCCTCTCCTCCACTCTGACTCATGGCAACCTCAGGCATGCAGAGTAGAACTGCGCTCCACAGGGTTTCCAAGTCTGTGACTTTGTGAAAAGAGATGACCAAGTATTTCTTTCGAAGTCCTTCTGGGTGAGCTTCACCTGCCAACCTCTATGGGTAGAATCTTAATGTTTGGGCTGTGCAAGGACTCCGACTGACCAGGCGGGGTATTGGGAAATGAGAATTGGAAGTTCCATGAAAATATAAAACATTTATTACTACTAGTTAATCCAATAGACTTTTTCAATATACATAATATATATAATAATTCTGAGATTATTACTGATGGTCACTTAAGTTTAATTAGTGGCATCTGCATGCCTTTATGACTGTACTAATTACTTTGCAATTTATGAGAAAGCTGAAATCTAAATAGGATTACAGTGAACATGATTGGGAACAAATCAGCTAAAAATCAATTGTTGTTGTTGTTGTTATGTGCCGTGGAGTCGGTTCCGACTCATAGCGACCCTGCACAGGGTTTCCGAGGCTGTTAATCTTTACGGGAGCAGAACGCCTCATCTTTCTCCCGCGGAACCGCTGGTAGTTTCGAACTGCTGACCTTATGGTTCGCAGCCCGATTCGTAACCACTACGCTACCAGAGCTCCTTATCATATATGAAAGCATTCTGGTAGAAATAAAAACTGCAAATCCTCAATGTTGTCATTGTTTTTAAGTACTGTCAAGTCTGTTCCATCTCACAATGACGCAATCTAGGGTTTCTAGGAGCAGCTGGTAGGTTTGAACCAATGACGTAGTAGCTAGCGGTCCAGTGCTTCTCCTATAGCACCATGCCAGGACTCAAGTACCAAACCCCGGGCCCCTGGTCCCTGTATCATTGGAAAGTTGTTCTGCTGTTCAAAAGTGCCTGATGCTCATTCAACCCAAGGCTACACCATCCTCCATACTGATGGTTTGGTTTCCTTATCACTGAGACAATCTCAGAAATCAGCTGGCCTGCTGTCTAATTGCTGTCAGGATGAAGGTCTGAGCTCAGTTATTCTCAAACAAAAACAGACACTTTTTTGGTGATTCCTCCAATATTTAATTAGATTATATCTGGCAACTCTATAAAGAAGGTCAACTCAATTAGTTACAAGGGACATCTGTCCCAGCTGGCTGGCTGAGAGCAATGTACCCCACACTTCACATAGCTCATCTTGACATCACCTTACCTTCAGACCACTCTTACTTACATATTTTTTTTTTCTTTCAGTTGATTCATTTTTTTCCCTTGAATAATTTTATTTAAAGGAAACTTTATATCATAGTGAAATTACAGGTTTGATGACCTAGTTATACTCTTTATAATACTTTAGAAAATAAAAGTATTTATCTGTTTATAAAGTGTCCCTGGACCACCGATAGCATCCACACTCCTCCCACCTTGGGTTCTTTGTGTCCTTTACTGTACATCCGATATCCATTCCTGGGAGCCCTGGTGGTGCAATGGTCAAGCATCCGACTATTATTTAAAAGATTGGTGGTTCAAACACTGTCAGTGGCTCTGAGGAAGGAAGACAAACAGTCTGCTCCAGTAAGGATGATAGCCTAGGAAACCAGTGGGGGTGGCTCTATTGTGTCACATGGAGTTGCTATGAGTCAGAGTCTACTCAACAATATAAAGTAGCAACAACTTATTCATTCCTACACATAACATTATTTTTGAATGAAGTAAGACATCCCAGGGGCTTCATAGCAACCTCTATGGGCCTAACCGTGTCCCTATATATAGGTGCAGACATTCTAAGCCTTGCACCAGTAAGTATGGTCCAATTTTGAAAGAGGAATTTTCTTGTATGATGTCTGTGAAATAGGGTGGATTCTGAATTCATTTCCTGTCAAGTGTTGTCAAGTCGTTTCTGACTCAGAGTGACCCTGTGTACCACAGGATGAAACACTGTCCAATCCTGCACTGTCCTCAAACTTGTTACTATGTTTTAACCCATTGTTGGAGCCACTGAGTCAATTTGTCTCACTGGGAAGTCTTTTTCACCTATCTTCCACTTAACTAAGAATGATGTCCTTCTGATAATGTGCACCAAGTACGAGAGACAAAGTCTTGCCATTCTTACTTTTAAGAGGCATTCTGGCTGTACTTATTTCAAGACAGATTTGTTTATTATTCGGACAATACCTGGTACTTTCAATATTCTTCACCAACACCATAATTCAGAGGCATCAACTCTCTGGCCTTCCTTATTCAGTCTCCAATTTTTACGTGCATATGAGGTTATTGAAAATATCCTGACTTGGGTCAGGCACACTTTACTCCTCAAACTGACGTCTTTGCTCTTCCACACTTTAAAGAGGTCTTTTGCAGCAGATTTGTCCAATGCAGTTCCGCTTTTGATTTCTTGACTGTTACTTCCATGAATACCAATTGTGTGTCCAAGTAAAAAGAAACCCTTGACAATTTCAGATTTTTCTCTGACTGCTATGATATTGCTTATTGGTCCAGTTGTGAGGATCTTTGTTTTCTTTACATTGAGATGCAATCCATGCTGCAGGATTTGACCTTTGTCGAATTCTCTTGGCTTTCCTTTTGACTGGTGTCCTATAGAAAGAATGGAACAGACAGGTGCACCTGAGGGAGACAGGTGCCAGGTGAAGATGGAGACAAATGCATCACCAAGTCCCAGAACTCCAATGTTTGCCAGCAGTGACAAGAAACTAAAACAGACAAAAATTACCTTCCTCCAGAGCTGATACCCTGAGTTCAGAATTCCAGCCTATCATAACTATGAGAAACTACAGTGACATTCTTAAAAATTGACCCCTTGTGATATCTCTGTTACATCAGCTCCAGGAGACTCAGTCAATGTGAGATTATGAGTGGATATTCCAGAGAGAAAACCTGGCTTCCACATGACCACAGCTGCACAGGATACAACGGGCATTTCTTAATGTGACATGCTTAATGAAGTTCTTGTTAATATTGACAGCATGCTTGCAAGTGAAAAAGTAGAAATCAGTGGTGAAGACCCATGAAAAAGATAATCTGTTTGTCCATCCAGTAAACAAAATTATACTAAATGCTCTCTAAGGCCCCTGTTGTTGCACACCATTGAGTGCATTCTGAATCATGGTGCACTCATGTGGTAGAGTAGAGCTGCCCCAGAGAGTTTCCTAGGCTGTCATATTTGCAAAAGCAAATTGCTGGTATCTTGGCCCGTGGAGCCTCTGATAGGTCCATCAGCCTTTAGTTTAGTAGCTGAGCACTTAATCATTGCACCATCAAGACTCTTTTGTAACATCTCTAGATAGTGCAAATGGTCTGCACTCAACTACCTGGTCACTCCTTGGAAACCCTACACAGGATCATTATGAGTCAGAACTGACTCAATGGCAT
The DNA here is from genome assembly GCF_000296735.1 of Chrysochloris asiatica. Taxonomy (NCBI): domain Eukaryota; kingdom Metazoa; phylum Chordata; class Mammalia; order Afrosoricida; family Chrysochloridae; genus Chrysochloris; species Chrysochloris asiatica. Next base: position 221,984 of record NW_006408615.1, on the reverse strand, counting down.
TTAATTGGGGCTTGGTGATGCACCTGTCACCATCTTCACCTGGCACCTGTCTCCCTATGGTGTGTCTGTCTGTTTCATTCTTTCTATAGGACACCAGTCAAAAGGAAAGCCAACAACAACCTAAAGATGAGGAACAAGATGGCTTTGTCTGGGTCAGAACTGGACTGTGAACAACAAGGTCGGCAGTTCAAGCACACAGCTTCTCTTCAGGGGAAAGGTGAGGCTTTCTGCTCCTGAGAGGATTTATAGCCTTGGAAGGAAACCCTATACAGGGTTGTTATGAGTCAGAACTGACTCAATGGCACATAACAGCAACCACCTAAAGGTTGATGGTTCAAACTCCCCTAACTGTGCTTCAGAAAAAAGGTCTGGAGACCTGATTCCCTAATGACAAGAGCCAAGCAAACTCTGCAGACTCTGGGTTGTAATACGCTGGGTCACAGAGAGTCAGAATCAAATTGACAGCAGTGGGTTTCATTGAGGTTTGGGTACACCCTCTATGTGTCAGTCTACAACACAAACATAAAAATGTTTGTCCCCATGGTTTACATTGATGGAAGAAGGAAGTTGACACAGATCTGTCCTGAGAGGGGCTACTGGAGTTCAGGAGGCCACATTTGTGAGAATTCATAAGAATTGAAAACTCTTTTCTACATCTCAAGTAGATCCTTTTACTAGAAACACTGTGTTTATGTCTTCATGGCTCTGAAACTAGTGCTGGTCTGAACAGTACAACTGGGACTGGCTGGTGAGTCTCCGCTATAAGACAGGGCTGATTTTTTCTGCCTCCCCTGCCTCATCAATAATACTTTTAATGGGTTCTAAATTGCTTCATTTATTAAATATTCACCATGAGAATAGAAAATAGAATCACTTATTTTCCTGGGAGGGAGTTTTTCCAAAAAACTTTGTGGAGGAAGAGCCTGCAGGAACTGGACCTCGTGATGGTCCGATGGGAGAATTGGAAGATGGCTTTTCTGGACTTAAATGAAATGACCTCGTCCCACATTCCAGTAGAACCACAAAAGGAAAAGCATAATTGCTCATTAGCAAGACAGGCTTGGACTCGGAGGACTCGGGTGTTTGCTGTTGCCCTGGTGCCATTATTCTCCAGAGCTGCCCACAAGGGCGTGCTAGACAGAACAATCCATCATTGCTCACGGGGCCACTGGGAGGGGCTGCACTCGCCCTTGGCTGCCCAAAGACCCGGCTCCTGTTGAGGAGGGAGTGCAGCTAATATGCAAATGAGTGCCTAAGGCTCCTCAGGTCCTTTCTGGGGAGCACAGACATATAAAGTGGTCAGTGCTTACTTGCTGCCACCAAGTCATGTAAACTAGCTGTATCTCTCACGTATTTTAACAGATTTACAGTGAATTTAGTGTAGGAGAAAGTCTGTTTCCTGTCTTCTACCCAGATGTGTGATTCAGTCAGCAAATATTTTATAACAAAGGTTCCTGGATTCCTTTACCAATTAGTGCTCCAATATCTATTATAGTTGTCATTGTTGTTGTTTGTTAGTTGTTGTGGTTGTGTGTTGTCTAGTCAGCTCAGATTCATAGTGACCCTGTGCACAACAGAACAAAACACTGTGCCGTCCTGCATCATCCTCACAATTGTTGCTATGTCTGAACCCGTTGTTACAGCCAGTGTGTCAATCCATCCCATTGGGGTCTTTCTGTTTTTCAAAGACCTTCCACTTTACCAAGCATGGTGTCCTTCTCCAGAACCTGGCTCTTCGTGATAACATTTCCAAAGCATGAGAGATAAAGTTCAGACATTGTTGTTGTTGTTGTTGCTGTTATGTGCTGTCAAGTCAGTTCCACTCATCGTGACCCTGAATGACAGTGTTTCTGAGGAGCAGCTGGTGAGTTCAAACCACCGAATTTGCAGTTCAAACTGACCTTGCAGTCCAGTTTTTGTCCTATGGTGTCATACCAGGATCCCATTGTGAGTTATTGTCAATTCAGCTCCAACTTATGGTAACGTTATGAACAACTGAACAACATGCTCATTGATCCTTGACCATCTTCATGATTGTTGGCATATTTGAATTTATAGTTGCAGATGTTTGCCAGTTCGTCTCATGGAGGGCTCCCTTGTCTTTACTGATCCTCCACTTTACCAGCAATAATGTCTTCTCTAGGGATTTGTCTTTCCTGAGTACATGTCTAAAGTAAGCAAGCCCAGGTATCATCATCTGCACTTCTAAGCAACATTCTGGTTGCATTTCTTCTTCTATGACTGATAGGTGATATGGCACCAGTTTAAAAGGTTGATGGACCATCAAGCAGCTAGTGAGGCCTCTCCAGGGTCTAGGGTGATTGTGGAGGGTGTGCACAAAGAAGAGAATACAGATCCTGAGGGAGCATCTCATCAAATCCCATGCCAGTCTCTGCAATGTGTTCTTACTATAATAGACACAGTGTTTACTTTTCCCACCTTAAGTATCTATGAGCATTTGGTTTCTGCAAAATCATTGACTTTGTTCTCTAGCACTGCTGTAACAGAAATAGCATAGGCTTATGGCTTTAACAAACAAAAATGTATTCTTTCACAATGTAAGAGGTTGTTGGTAGGTGCTGTCAAATTGGTTTCCACTCTGAATAACTCTATGCACAGCAGAACAAAATACTGCCCAGTCTTGTGCCATCCTATCCTCACGGTTGTTACATTTAAGTCCATTGCTGCCATTGTGTCGATCCGTCTCCTTGGTGGTCTCTTTTTCAATGAAATTTCAGATTACCAAGAAATTTCAGATTCCAGGGACTGGTCACTCCTGATAATGTAACCAAAGTATGAGACACAAAACTGTGCCCTCTTGACTGCGAAGGAGAATTCTGGCTGTACTTTTCCCAATACAGGTATGTTTGTTCTTCTGAAAGTCCATGGTACATCCAATATTCTTCTCCAACACTATAATTCAAATGCATGGATTCTTCTCCAGTCTTCAAATGGAGGCTAGAAGTCTGAACACAGAGTACCAGCTTTAGGG
>NW_006408615.1:210778-218082 GCF_000296735.1 Chrysochloris asiatica | reverse complement strand
AAATTGTTTTATTATCTTCCTCCAGTCAAGTTCTGATCATCAAGCTATCAAGGATAGGTTACATGGCTACTATCTGCAATCTCCATGTGTTTTGGCATCAGTATTCCCAAAGATGCAGGAGGTTCTCACCACAAGGACCCCAGGTTCAAAGGATATTTTCTGTCTTCTTGCTTGTTGGTACTGATGTCAATCTCTCTCTGCTTACTTCTCTCTCCTTTGATAAAAGGTGATGCAAGCCACACACCAGAGAAACTCCCCTTACATAGGATCAGTGCTTTGCATAATCCTCTTACAACTAATTGACTGATCATATCATAAGGGATAATTACATAATTTCCACGTTACATCATTACATGACTGGAAAACCACTGAGAATCATGCATTAGCAAAGTTAACACATATATTTAGAGTGCACACTTCAATCCATGACTACCATTATGTGTCCAAAACCATAGTTATTTCCCAAAGATGATAAAATTACTAGATGTAAGAACACTTAATTTGCATACAGAGACTTGATACTCCTCAATTTTAAGATATCAGAAACATCAAATAGCTTAAATTTTGGACAGATAGTGTAACTGCAAAGGAGTTCTGGCATGGCACTGTGGGATAAAGCACTGGACCAAAAGGTTGGTTTGAACCAAAAGCTTAGTGATTCAAACTCACCAGTAGCTCCTTGGAAACTCTATACAGGGTCACGATGAGTTGTTACCAACTTGATGGCACTTAACAATGACAACAATAATTGTAATTGTAAAGGGATTTTTATAATCACCTGCTGCTAACACAGTAAATACTCAGAGACAGGGCTCACAGCTTATAAAGAAAGACATTTGCAATGAATAAATCATTGGCCTTGCAAAATTCTATCATGTGATCTCCAGTATCACTTCTATCATCACAGCAATATTTTCCAAATACTGATCCTTTTGTTGATTCTTTCACGTTCTAATCACCAGTAATTATCAGAGCAACTTAACTGCATATCTGACCAGTTTCAGACTATGGAGTTGATTACAATCTTCAATTTCCCCATCTTTGGCATTCTTTATATGTCTATAATAGTTGTTTTAACTGCTCTTCCTTTTACACATATGGATATGATCTTATGAGCAACAATGTTGTACTTCAGGATAGATCTTGAAGTATCCTATCCTGTAACTCATAGTAAATGGTAGTATTTGCTGATAACCAATACCGGGGGTGGCAGGTAGTAGTGTGCCATAGAGTTGGTTCTGACTCATAGTGACCCTGTATAGTTTCCAAGGCTGTAAATCTTTACAGGAGCAGAAAGCCTCAACTTTCTCCCTCAGAACGGCTGGTAGTTTCAAACTACTGACCTTGAGGTTAGCAGCCCAACTAGAAACCACTACGCTATCAAAGTTCCTTACACTGGTACTCCATCTCAATTCACCAATGCCTAGGATATCAATCTGTATGTGCTTTGTTTCATTTTTGATGATTCATGCTTTGCACATTTTCATTATTAATGGATCTTACAGCTGTTTCTTCTTATTTTGTGACATGATGCATCAGTAAATGAAGGTCCCCAAAACTTTACTCCATTCACATCATTAAAGTTAACTCTAGTTTGAGGAGGAGGCTCTTCCCTAGGAGTACTATGAATGTCTCCCCCATCCACCATTAGATTCACCTAATGGTATTGAAGGAGCTCTAGTAGCGTAGTGGTTACGAATCGGGCTGCGAACCACAAGATCAGCAGTTCAAAACTACCAGCTGTTCCATGGGAGAAAGAGGAGGCTTTCTGCTCCCATAAGGATTTACAGCCTCGGAAACCCTGTACAGGGTTGCTATGAGTTGGAACCGACTCCACGGCACATAACAACAACAAATGGTATTGAGGATCTTACTGATGAAGTTCAAAGACCACAGCCTTTGTTATCAACACTCATGGAAGAAGCAGTCAAGAAATCAAATAACATATAGCATTAGTCAAATCAGCTTCACAGACCTCTTTAAAATATTCAAGAGCAAAAATATCAGTTTGAGGGCTAATGTGTGCCTGACCAAGGCCATGGTATTTTTAATAGCTGCATATGGGTGTGAAAGTTGAACAGTGAATAAGGAAGACCTTAGAAAAATAGATGCATTTGAGTTATGGTGTTGGAGGAGAATATTAATAATACCATATACTGCCAAAAGAACAAGCCAATCTGTGTAGGAAGAAGTACAGCCAGAATGCTCCTTGGAAGCCAGAATGATCAGCCTTCATCTCTCATACTTCTGATATATTATCAGGAGGAACCAATTCCTGGAGAAGGATATCATGTTTGGTAAAGTGGAGGTCACAGAAAAAGAGGAAGACCCCAAATGAGATCGTTTTTCACAGTGGCAGCAGCAATGAACACAAATGTAACAATAAGTGTTAGGTTGGTGCAGGACAGTGAAGTGCTTTGTTTGTTGTGCATGTTGTTGTTGTTGTTGTCAGGTACCATCGATTTGGAACCGACTCATAGCGACCCCATGCACAGCAGAATGAAACAATGTCCGATCCTGGGCCAACCTCACTACCGCTGCCACACTTGACGCCATCAATGATGCCACCTGGCTGATCCATCTTGTTGGGGGTCTTCCTCTCTTTCTCTGACCCTCCATCTTACCCAGCATGACATCCTTCTTTAGCGACTGTTTCCTCCGGACAATATGTCCAAAGTAGGAGAGACGAAGCTTAGCTATCCTGGCCTCCAAGGAGCACTCTGGCTGCACTTCTTCCAAAACAGATTTGTTGGTTCTTTTGGCAGTCCATGGCACTTTCAGTATTCTCCTCCAACACCACAACTCAAAGGCATCAATTCTTCTATGATCTTCCTTATGCATAGGGTCACTATAAGTTGGTACCTACTTGATGGCCCCTAACCAAAACGTAGCGGATCCTGTGTCTGTGTAGAAAACCAAGTTGTTGTTGTTAGGTAATGTCGAGTCAGTTTCAACTCACAGTGAACCTTTGCATGACAGAACGAAACACTGCTCAGTCCTGTGCCATCCACACAGCTGCTCTTACCCTTGAGTTCATTGTTGCTGCCACTGTGCCAATATATCTCACTGGGGAGTCTTTTTCTCTTTTGCTCACCCCCTACTTTACCAAGCATAATGTTCTTCTTTGGAAACTTGTTGCTCCTGATAATATGCCAAGATATCACAGATGAAATCTGCCCATCTTTGCTTCCAAGGAGCATTCTGGCTGCACTTCTTCCAATACAGATGTGTGTGTTCTTCTGACAACCCATGGCACTAAAAATTTTTGTCTTCAATAATATAGCTCAAATGCATCAATTCTATGATCTTCCTTGTTCATTGTCCAATGTTCACATGCATATGTGGCTATTGAAAATCCCTTGACTTGAATGAGGCACACATTAGTCCTCAAACTGATATATTTGCTCTTGAACACTTTAAAGAGGTCTTGTGTAACAGGTTTGGCTAATACAATATGTCATTTTATTTCTTGACTGCTGCTTCCATGAGTGTTGATTGTGTATCCAAGCAAAACAAGCCTTTGACAACTTCCATCTCTTCTCCATTTATTCTGGTGATGTTTATTAATCTAGTGGTGAGGATCTTTGTTTTCTTTACATTGAGAAACAATCAGGCAGGCAGACACCATAATTGCAATGGAAAATTCCCTGGTTTATAAACAATCATAGATGACCACACCAGATCCTAAATGGAGCATGACTACATCATTACATAACTGCCAAACCACTGAGAATCCTGGCACAGCCAAGATGATACATAACCTTAGCCATCATAGCCAGCATTATTCTCAACACAAACATCAGCATTCATTATTGCCAGATGTCTATCATTAAAGCACAGAGTAGCTGGACCATAGGCTTTTTGTTATTATGATAAATGAGAAATGTTGGATAATAAGAGTGTTTATAAGTGAGGAGGAGGTATGTTGAATGTGTGTTGGAGACTCATCAACCTCATTCTTTGCTGTGGCTTTAGAATGGTGCTTGGCACAAGTTGTTTACCCACACAAATGTGTGTTCAGCCACCCATAGTTTGTCAGTGCACACTAGGCTACATTCAGTCAACAGCCTCTACCTCTGTGTCTTGGTTTCCACCTCTCTCATTTTCTGTCTCTAGAGGAAGAACCTGACTGTTCTTTCCTCAAGTATTCATGGAGTGCCTGCCCTCAAAGGCCTGATGCTACATTTCCAGACCACAACTCGTCTGACAGTCTGTCTTATGAGGTGGCTTGTGTGTTACCACCAATATTTCAAATACTGCAAGGTTCACTGATGGACAGGTTTCAGCTGAATTTACAGATTAGGACAGATGAGGAAGAAGAATAGGTGCATTACTTTCTAATGTTTAACAACTTTAAACCTTAGGACACTGAACTATAGCACCTAACTATTGAATATTGAAGTATTACGAAGAGCACCAGAATATTGTTAGATAAAGTGCCAGAAGATGAACTCTAAGATTGGAAGTCACTCAAAATACAGCTGGGGAAGGGATTCCTCTTCAAATTAGAGTTGACTGTGATGACGCTAATGGAGTAAACCTTTCAGAATCTTCATTTGTGATGGAACACAACTAAAAATAAGGAGAAACATTATTTACCATTACAATCAGAACATGAAATGCACAATGCATGAATCTAGGAAAATTAGAACTTTTCAGAAGTGAAATGAAATGCATAAAGATTGATACCTAGGCATTAGTGAATTGAAATGAACTGGTATTAGCCATTTTGAATTTGATAATCACATGTCTTGCTATGTTAGGAATGACAAATTGAAGAGGAATAGAGTGGAATTCATCATCCAAAAGAACATTTTAAGATATATCTTGAAGTATAATGCTATTGTGATAGGAAAATATCCATCCACCTGCAAAGATGATCAATTCATACCATTATTATTCAAAATTATGCACAATCACTAAAGCCAGTGATAATAAAATAGAAGAATTCTACCAAATTCTTCAGTCTGAAATTGGTTGGTTGTAAAATATGACCTTGGTGATAGAAAAAAATGCATAGATTGCATGACAGAATTTTACTAGACCAAACACTTATTCACTGCAAATATCCTTTTTAAACAACAAAAAATGATGACTAACTATCCACATGTATATCTCACCAGATGAAATTAGATCAAAGATCACAGTTTTCAGTATGGGTTGCAACTCAATGCAAAGAAAACAAAAGTCCTCACCACTGGACCTATAAATAATATCATGATATAAATGAAGAAAAGATTGAAGTTGTCAAAAATTTCATTTTGCTTGTATCCACCATTAACACTGATGGAAACAGCAGTCAAAAAATCAAGTGGCATATTGCATTAGACAAATATGCTGCATAAGACCATTTAAATTGTTCAAAAGCATAGATAATAGTTTGAGGGCTAAAGTGCACCTGAACCAAGCCATGGTATTTTCCATAACCTCATATGCATATGAAAGTTGGAAAATTCATAAAGAAGACCATAGAAGAATTGGTGTGTTTAAGTTATGGTGTGGGAAAAGAATTTAAAAATATAAGGGGCTTCCAGAAGAACAAACAAATTTGTGTTGGAAGAGGTAAAATCATAATGCTCCTTAGAAGCCAAGATGGCAAGACTTTGTCTCTCATATGTTAGACATAGTATTAAGAGGGACCAGTCCTGGAGAATAAATCATGTTTGGTAAAATGGAGGTTCTGCAAAAAAAGAGAAAGACCCCACAGTGAGATGAATTGGCCCAGTGGAAGCAGCAATGGGCTCAAAGATAACAGCGATTGTGAGGTTGGCACAGGACAGGGTAATGTTTTGTTCGGTTGGACATAAGGTTTCTATGAGTCAAAATGAACATGGCAGCATATGACTACATTTCCAGAAGCCTCCATCAGGAAAATGTAGGCATCGGCACTGCCTGGTTGATCCTTTTGTTCAGGTTTGGACTCCTGTCTTCCCTTGCACCCTCAAGACCCCAACCCCTTCTGCTTGAAAGAGACCTTCCAGGGAGAAGCTATCTCTGAACTTGGATGGATGTGTGCCTCCTGTGAGAAGGCTTTCTGAATCCTAGTGGACATCATCAATCCTGAGCCAGAATGGACATGACCCCATCAGACTCGGGATCCCAGCAGACATCCATTATGTCTGGACCTGGGTAAATGTGGCCCTACCTAAACCCCTGAATTCCTGAAGCTATCCATCAACTCTTTGTCCAGCTGCATATGACCTCCACCCACAGCACCCCCTGAATCAAGAGCCAGGCACAGAGGAACAGCATCTACAGAAGCAGCAATTCAATCGGGCAAGAAAAACATGTTTTCTCTCTGCCTCTGCTGATTTGAAAAGTGGAGAAAGTTGATTTCAAGGGGGCCTCTGGGAAATAAAGGGGAACTGGTTTTAGAATAACTGTGGGGATGTGGGGGAAGGGAGCAACCACAGGGAGAGATAGCCGAGTTCTATGATGAGGGAGGACGTGCAGCTTGGGAGGGCTGTGGGGGCTGTGGGGCCTGTGGGGGCCCATGTCAAGCCCACATGGCAGTCTTACTTTTGAAAGGTGCAGGGTCAGGTAGTGGGAATGTCCACTTTATGTGTTAGCACTACTGGGGGCCCCAACAGGGTGGCCTGAGGACACCCTCTGAAGTTCTCCCCCACAGACCAACTGTCTCTGAGGGGGCTGCCTGCTCACCCTTTATCAGGGGGGCGTCTATTTCCATCCTGCTCTGTGGGAAGGCCAGCACACTGGGATCAAAAGAGAAGCTCAGCCAACCCCTTGATCATACTCTGGGGGTCTTTGGATCCTATTATCAACAACCCTCCATTTGTCATGTCCTCTCAGTTTCCTCACTATATCCCAGACAACTGCCTAAGGCTGCACCACACCAGGGCTTATGTCCCCTCTATCATTCACCCATGTATTCTGTGGGGACAGAGGCTAGCACATCTCCTGACTTGGGGTTTTCAACCTTTCCCCTCACATTGGAATCCTCTGGGCAACGGCATACACACTGGCCCAGTCCACAGCTTCTAAGTCGTATGTCCACAGACGGAATGAAAATCCATATTTGTAAGATGTTCCAGTGATGCTGAACCTTCTAGATGAGAGAATTCCCTACCATTACTCTGGTAGCATAGTAGATACAAGTCGGGCTGCTAATCTCAAGTTCAGCAGTTCTAACCTACCTGCAGGAGAAAAATGAAAGTTTCTTCTTATATTCTACCTTTCATCTGTTGGTTTGTCATACTGTAGTGGCTTGTGAGTTGCTGTGATTCTAAAAGCTATGCCACTGGTATTTTAAATACAAGCATGGTGGACGGGTTTCAGATGAGCTT
>NW_006408615.1:203959-207938 GCF_000296735.1 Chrysochloris asiatica | reverse complement strand
ATATCATGTTTGGTAAAGTGGAAGGTCAGAGAAAAAGAGGAAGACCCCAGCGATATGGATTGGCCAAGTGGCAGCATCAATGGGCTCAAGCGTGGCAACAATAGTGAGGCTGGCCCAGACCGGGCAGTGTTTCATTCTGCTGTGCATAAGGTCGCTATGAATCAGCACCGACTCAGTGGCACCTAACAACAACAACAACCTCCCAGAATCATGGCTGGTCCACCTGGGTTCTAGCTGGGGATGTTCTAGTTGGGTTCCCCTGGGTCTCGTTGATCAGAGATGGTGACATAGTTATGGTTCTGAGTCAACTTGACTAAGCCAGGATTTCCAGAGGGTTAGCAGTTGAGGTCCAAACTCACCAGTGTCTCTTGGAAACTCCATACGTGTTCCCTATGGGTTTGAACCTACTCATCAACACTCAACAACAACAACAGCAAAGCAGTTCAGATGTGCTATTCTCATGGTGATGAAACTTAATACGGTTATAGCTAACTCTATGATGAGTGGCTATGAGCAGCCAATCAATTGAAGTGATGTTGCCTTGCAGGTGTGGCCTCTTCCCAAAATAAAGAATACACGGGAAAGGCTCTTTCTCTCTTCCTCTGGGGACCTGGGACTAAAATTGTAAGCCATTTCCTTGATAATAAACTTCTGTCTGTCTACATACACATATACACACATTCATATAAACATATATATATATACATGTTGTTGTGTTGTGAAGTGCCATCGAGTTGGTTCCAACACATAACAACCCTGTATAGGGTTTCCGAGGAGAGAATGGTGAGATTGAACCACCAATTTTATTATTCAAACCAACCCTGCAGTTCAGCACATTAACCCACAGTCCTGGTGTGGCTCTGTGGGTTAATGCACTGGACTGCAAGTTTGGTTTGAACTGCAAGGTCATCAGTTCAAGCTCACCAGCCACTCCTTGGAAACCCTATATAGGGTCATTATGGGTCAGAACTGACTCAATGGCACTTAGCAACATGTGTGTGTGTGCATTGCACTCATTTCCTTCTCCAGAAAACCTGGTCTATGACAAGTGGAAAGTAGTCACCATTCATTTGCCCATGGAAGTTTGTGTGTTGCAGTGATGAGAGACAAGGAAGTTCGTGTGTTGCACTGAGAGAGACAAGGAAGAAAGTCCTGGTGGTCTACTGAAAATCAGCCCATGAAAACTGTATGGAATACAACAGTGCCTTCTGTAGCCTACCAGGTCAGGATGCAGAGCTGGGCAGCAAGGAGTTGCCATAAGTCAGGACTAACTCAGCAGCAGCTACCAACGACATACACAAGGGGCTTCCTAAGTTCAGAGGGAAAATTACCTTCTGTTGCATGCCACTTTTCTATGACCTTCTTGAACCCCTCTCACAGATGTCAGACAGCTGTAACAACATCAGCACACATATTTGGTGAAATAGGCAGCTCCTCTGACAGAGGGAACCTCAGGATCTGAATGTGCACCAGTTACAGAGTCCCTAAAACTCAGTCTTTGAGAAAATAAAGACATATGAGCAAGGTGGTGCTCTGAATGTGCAGCTCAGACCACATGCTCAATCATGTGCTCAATCATGCACAATCAATCAGGTGCTGCTCCTGGAGATGTGCTGCCCTGGCCACAGGCCTCCAGTCCACTCAGGGCTCTGGCAGGTGACACTACAGCTCATCCTTGCCAGGTCTCCCCTTGCAGCAGGGACCGCCAAAGCACGGGGGGAAACTGCAAGCATGGTGAATATTATGTGTGTGTGTGTGTGTGTGTGTGTGTGTGTGTTTCACTTTAGAGAAAGGTGTGCGTGTGTTTGTAAGTGCTCTGTGTGTGGATGTGTGCAATATGTGCACATGTATACATGTGCACTTTGGACAAGTGTGTGTATTCTCTGTGTGTATGTTCATATGGGGGGCATATGAACATGGATGTGAATGCACTGTGTGCATGGGGGTGCTCTGTATATCTATCTATATGCTCATGTGGGGGAAGCATATGTGCAGGTATGCGAGTGCATGGTGTATGTGTTGGGGAGGTGCTCTGTATGTATATAGGTTCATGTGGGTGAGCATGTGTACATATATGTGAGTGCACTGTGTACATGGGAGTACTCTGTATGTGTATATGCTCATGTGGGGGAAGCATATGCACATGTATGTGAGTGCATTGTGTACGTGGGGGTGCTCTGCATGTGTATATGTTCATCTGGGGAACATATGCATATGTATGTGAGTGTATGGTGTACATGTATGGGCACTCTGTGCATGTATATGTTCATGTGGGTGAGCACGTACACATGTATGTGAGTGTATGGTGTATATGTGTGGAGGTGCTCTGCATGTATATATGCTGCATGAATGTATGTGTGTGTCAGTGACAGCACATGTTTGTGTGAGCACTTTTTATGTGTGTGTGTGTGTGTTTAGAACTGTACACACATATATGTGTGTGAAGTGCATGTATATGTGTGTGGGTTGTGTACATGCATATGAATGTTCTCTGTGCATGTGTGCAGACATGCATGCATGTGTGAGAGTGTAGGTACATGTGTATCTACATGTTGTACATGTGTGGAAGTGTTCTGCATATGTGCATATGTGTGTAAACACATGTGTAGGCACATTTAATTTGTGTGCACTCTGTGTGAGTACACATGCGTGTGAGTGGACTGTGAACGCATGCATGTAAAGTGTGCACATATGTGTTAGTGCCCTTTTGCATGTGTGTCTATAAGTATGTATGTGATTGTTAATGTGTGTGCATTGTGTACATGTATATACTCTGTGTGTATGTATGTATCTATTCATGTGGGGCAGTTTATGTGCATGTATGTGTTTGTGCATTGTGTACATGTGTGTCAGTGTTCAGTGTGCATGTCTATACCTGAATGCATTTGGGGGAGTGTGTGCATGTGTGTATAAGTGTGTTTCATATGTGATCCTGTGTCCATATGCATTTATGCATGTGCATTTATTTGTATTCATGTTCTGTCTGTGTGTGCATTCATGTGGGGGTTGGTGTTGCATGCATGCATAAATATGTTTAAAAGTAAAGGTTGTATGTTTATTTATGTGTATACATACATTTATGTGTGTGTTTTGTTCAGGTGTGCAGGAGTGTGTGTGCTAGTATGTGCATATGAGAGCATATGTTGTGTATATATGTATATGCATGCATGTGTGTGGGACTGTGCCTGTATGCATGTGTGTGCATTGTGTGCATGAGTGTGAGTACACATGTGAGTACTGAACTTGTGTGCTTAAATGTGTTTATGTGTGTTGTGGCTCTATGCACGTGTTTGCATTGTGTGGTAGTGTGTGCAGCTTATGTGTACATTGTATCGTGTCTGTGGACTCTTGGTATGTGTGTACATGTGTATGCATTTGTGTGTGAGGATATGCATGTATGTGTATGCACTCATGTGTTGGAGTGTGTGCCTGTACATGTATGAGTGGGTGTGTGTGTGTAGGGCTCAGTGTGCATGTATGCACACATGTGGAAGTGTGTGCATGCATATACATACTCATGAATGTATCACTGTTCCTTGTTTGTATGTGTGTTCACATGTATATATGTGTCTGTGTGTGTGTGTAGGTTCTCCGGCATTGTGAGTACAGAGCTCTGATTTTTCAAGCTGTTGGTTCCATGCCCCAGCATGTCACTTTAATGAGCCCTTCCCTTCAAAACACAAACGTTGTCAGAGAATTGATCCAGGTAGAGACTGAACTGTGGCCTGTCACTCATTGTGATTTGAAAAGTACTACCTTGGATTCACAGTAGAGTAACCTGAGCTCATATGCGTTCCAATTTCTTCACCATCAACTACAACAGGCTACCCCAGGCTTCCTCAGGATAAAACAAAGGCAAACTCTCTTTCAGCAAGTTTGGGTCATACTCTGTTTCCATTCTGCTTCACAGAGTTTCCAATTCCTTTCAGCAGGATTCCCAGGGCTTAATCCCTGAAGGACTGAATGTCCACCTAGAGCA
>NW_006408615.1:193436-203569 GCF_000296735.1 Chrysochloris asiatica | reverse complement strand
ATAATACGTCCAAAAGATGAGAGACAAAGTCTGGCAATCCAGGCTTCTAAGGAACATTCTGACTGTACTTCTTCCAACACAGATGCGTTTGTTCTTCTCGCAGTCCATGGTATTTTCAATATTCTTCTCCAGCACCATAACTCAAATGCATAATTTCTTCTATGGTTTCCTTATTCACTGCCCAACTTTCACATGCATATGAGGTTACTGAAAATACCGTGGCTTGGGTCCAGTGCACTTTAGTCCAGTATGACTTCTTCAAAGGTTTGATTTCCATACAAAGCCATGTTCACAGGTACAGTGGGTAGGAGTTTACCATAAATTTGGGGGGAGAGGTTTAGCCACTTCATTGAAACTCATCCATGTGCTGTTGGGTTCATGCTCATTATGCAATAGCAGTTGTAATGGGCAGAGAGCAGACCCAGACCCTTTTCCTAGGAGGAGGTCTCATGTTGAGAGACATTCTCAACCTGAGTCCCTACAACATGCAGGGTCTGTACCAGGAGGGAGTTTCTGATCTTCTCTGTTCCTCACATGGCTTGTGAATCATTGATTAAAGCTTGGTCTCCATGTGATGTTCGACTCTGTGATCACTACTTCCCGGGTGGTGAAATGGGTTCCTTTGACTTGCTTCTAATCAGCCTGATGCCATGAGGTGAGTGAGGGTGTTTGAGCGGTGGCACCCACTGCAGTATCCAGGCTGTGTACTTCCATAGGGGGATGGGTGTAGGGACAGAGCAGGGCCTTCACATGATGTATGGCTGTGTGGGCTCTATTTCCCAGGGTGTTAAGTGGGTCCCTTTGTTTGCTTGTAATCATCCCGAGACTATGAGGTGGGTGAGGGTGTTTGAGCAGGAGTGTTCACTACAGTCTCCAGGCCCTGTACTCCCATGGTTGGAAAGGTGTAGAGGCAGAGTGAGGGGCTTCCTAAGAGACCCTCCTCAGGTCATCAGTTGCTTATATCCATAAAGCTTGGATGGCACAATCCTTGGGTGGCACAACCTGTTAAGTGCTAGAAAAGTAGCTGTTTAAGGTTGGTAGTTTAAGTCTACGTGGAGGTGCCCTGTAAGGCAGTCCTGGTGATCTGCTTTCTCAAGGTCAGAGCCTTGAAAGCCCTAAGGAGCACATGTGGGTGCCATAAGCTGGAACCAACTCAAAGGCACTCAACAACAACAACAACAACAATGTGAAGTTCTTGACCCTAAATTCCCAAGATAGGTGACCCCAGAGTTTCAGTATGAAATCTGTCTCCTCGGAGGTTCTAAAAATTCAGACTGGAATTTCCCAACATTGGCTTATCTTAGCAACAACTGTGTTTTCTAAAGAAAGGAGTTGTTGTTGTTGTTGTTGATAAGTGCCATCGAGCTGATTTGAACTCATATTGAACCTGCATAGGGTTTCCAAAGAGGAGCTGGTGAGTTTGAACTGCCGATCTTACAGTTCAACCCAACCTTGCAGACCAGTGCTTTATCCTGCAGCACCATTCTGAAGTCAATAAAAACTTGGAAAACATGTTGTTCTTGTTGTTAAGGTTGCTGAGTCAGTTCCAACTCATACTGACACTGTATAGCGTTTTCAAGAAGTGGCTGGTGGGTTTGAACCATCATCTTTTGGTTCACATAGAACTTGCAATCCAGTGCTTATCCTACAGTACCAAACCAGAACTCCATTTGGAAAACATAAAAAAAAAAACAGCTGCCACCTAATGGACTCATGGCAACCCCAGGTGGGCAAAATGGAACTGCTCCTGAAATTTTCAATAGTTGATTGTTTGGCAGCAGATCACCAGAACTTTATGCCAAGCCACCTCTGAGTGGACATAAACCTCTTTGGGGTTACTAGTGTGGTTACTCTTTATACCCCCAAGGACTCCTAATATATAGTTATAGCAATGTGAATGCGTTTGTTTTGGACAGGCTTTGTTTGAACTTTTCATAAACCTAAAAATAGAGCAAAACAAAAACCTCTCTGTTCTGGAGTCTATCCCAACTCACAGCGGCCCTATAGAGCAAGATTGAGGCACCTAATAGTGACTTCTGTGTGGCGCTATAGGCTAATCACAAGATGTGAACCACAAAGTCCATGGTTCAAACCCACCAGCTGCTCCTTGGAAACCCTATACTGAGTTAAGTCAGAACTGACTTATGGCAGTTAAAAACAACAATATTGTGTTCCCTAGGCTATATATCTTATCAGAAGCAGATTGCCTCATTTTTCTCCTACAGGGTGACTAGTGGGTTCTAATCAATGACTTTTAGCAATATCTCTCATATCCACTGTCATCAAGGTGATTTCAACTCATAGAGACCAAGGCTTCCAAGACTGTAAATCTTTAGAGGAACACAAAACATCATCTTTTTCCACAAAGCTGCTGGTGTGTTTGAACTATCAACCATGAGGTTAGCAGTACAGTGCTTATTCTACAGTGCCACCAGGGCTCCTCACTGTTGGTTAAGTGCCATCGAGTCAGTTCTGACTTAGTGAACTTTTATAAGGTTTCCAAGGAGCAGCTTGTCGGTTTGAACCACAGACCTTGTGGTTCAAACTGACCCTGTGGTTCAGTGTTTTATCTCATAGCCCAACACCAGGCTCCTTATTGGCTGATTCATAACACTGAATAACTTCAGAGCACCAAGGAAATGAGTACATCATTCAAATTTCTTCACATTAATTTGGTTCCAAGACTCTTAACAGTGAAGCAATCATGACTACTGCTGTGAAAACAGATTCAAAGTACAAAAAAATCATGGGAATGAGGAAGAAATCAGAGATCCCAGCTCAAGACTCTCCCCACCCACGCAACCTGAAAAGACACACCTGGAACTGCTTCTAGGAACTGGAACATCAGTGAGGAGAAGACTGAGCCCAAATGCAGGAAGCCATGCCAACCACCAAGTCCCGGGATGGAATGAATGGATGAAGAAGATGAAGGGTTAATGTTCAGAAGAACCAGAAATACGGTGGGAAAGAGCAAGGAGGGAAGTAGGAAAAGAACCTGGATAATGGGATAGTTGGGTCTGAGCTCTAGTACTGGTGGTTCCAGCCTGGTGGCATTTGGGGGGTGAAGATGTAGATGAAAGCAGCCAATATGTGGATGGTGTTTGAAACCAAGAGACAAGCGCAACTGGCTGGAGGAGATAAAGAAGAGTAGGGAGAGTGTTCTGAGAGATCTGATATTCACAGGTCGGAGAGCTGAGAAAGACAAGTTGAGGATCTATCAATGAGTTAGCTGCTTGTCCAGCCTTCCCTTTCTTGTAATCCAACAAAACCCACTTTCCTTCTGTTTCCTCATCTGTAAGTTGTTAAGTGCTGTCAAGTCTGCTCCAACTCTTGCTGTTGTTAACTGCTGTCAAATCCGTTCTGATTTGTACTGATCCTAAATATGGTTTCCAAGGTCGGTTTGAGCTGCAGACCTTGTGGTCGGTTCACAGTCCAGTGCTGATTACATAGCACCACACCAGGAGTCTGACTCTTACTGACCCTGTGTAACAGGGTTTCTGAGGAGCAGCTGGTGGGTTTGAAACACCAACCTTTCAGTTCAAACTGACCTTGTGGTCTAGTGTTTATCCACAGCACCACACCAGGACTCCATCTGTAAGTGGAGTATCAGGAATTTTATCCACAGGGCCTCAATTGTTCCAAATAAAACGTGGCACTCATGTTGAAGTTCCCACCACTGTCAGTTTGTCCAACCATAGTGATCTGCGAGTTTTTCACACAAGCACAGTATCCAGACTAAGAAAGACTGGACTAACAAGTTACTTCCAACATTCAGCCCATGAAGCACCAGTGAGTCACAGCAGAACATTGCCATGCTTTGGACATGTCATCAGGAAAATTCCGCTGCTGAAAGAGGAAGTCATGCTTGAAGTAGAGGGCCAGTGAGGGTGAGGGAACTCTTGGTGAGATGAATTGACACTGTAATCAAAATGATGGACTAGAAAGTGCTGGCAGTAATGAGGATGATGCAAGACCAGACAATGCTTTGTTCTGTTGCATAAAAGGTGCCCAAAGTCAGAGCTGATTCAACAGCACCTGTCCTTCTAACCATTCATGTATCTGCCTGCTATCTATCTATCTAATTTATCTATCATCTATCTGCCATCTATAGTCATACCCATTATCTATTCTATCATATCTACCTGTCAATCTATCTCTCTGCCATATAGCTAATCTATTTTAGTATCTATCTGTCATCTATCTTCCTATCAATCATCTATTCTATCATAGTTATCTATTTATCTATCTATGTATCTACCCAGGATGGCCAGACTTTGTCTCTCATACTTCTGACGTATTATCAGGAAGGAACACTCCCTGGAGAAGGACATCATGCTTGGTAAAATGGAGAGACAGCAAAAAAAGAGGAATACCCCAACAAGATGGATGGCACAGTGGCCACAGCAATGGACTCAAGCAAAGCAACAATTGTGAGACTGGCGCAGGATCCGGCCGAGTTGTGTTCTGTTGTGCACAAGGTCTCTTTGAGTCAGTACCAACTTGATGGCACCTAACAGCAACAATCTATCATCTATCCTGTCTGTCTATCTATTGGTCTCTTCATCTATTTATCTATCTATCTATCTATCTATCTATCATATATCTATCATTTCTTTATGTCAGTTTGTCATACTGTGGTGGCTTGCATGTTGCTGTGATGCTAGAAGCCACACCAGCAGGTTCATTCATAGTGGACAGGTTTCAACAGAGCGTACATACTTAAACTAGGGAGGAGGAATAGGCAGTCCGCTTCTGAAGGAACAGCTCCTGAATACCTTAGGAATAGTAGCAAAACATTGACTGGAAGGTGAGCCTCTCAGGTTGGAAGCCCCTCAAAATATGACTAGGGAAGATCTGCTTCCTCAAAGTGGAGTCATTCTTAACTACAAGGATGGAGCTAAGTTTTCATGGCTTTCATTTGTTGATGGGACTTGACTCAAAATGGGAATAAACAGCTGTAACATCCATTAATAATCAAAACGTGGCATGTATAAAGTACGAATCTAGTAAAATTGAAGTTATCAAAATTGAAGCAAAAATTATAAAGATTGATATCCTAGGCATTAATGAGATGAAATGGACTGGCATTGGCCATTTTGAATCAGACACTCATGGTTTGCAACGCCAAGAGACAAATTCAAGAGCAATGATGTCACACTCATTGCCAAAAGGAACATTTCAAGATCTGTTTAGAATTCCAACGCCGTCATTGATTAGATAATATCCAAATGCCTACAAGGAAGACCACTTAATATCTATTATTCAAATTTCCACAACCACTACCAAAGCCAATGATGAAAACAATGAAAAATTCTACCAGTTTCTTCAGTCTGAAATTAATCAAACATGCAATCAAGATTCATTAGTAACTACTCATGACTGGAATGTGAAAGACAGAAACAAAGAGGAAGGACTGGTAGTTTAAAAGCATGGCTTTGTTAACAGAAAGGAAACTGGAGAGCTCAGGATAGATTTTTTCAAGATCAATTATTTATTCATTACAAATGCCATTTTTTCAGCAACATAAATGGTAACTATACACGTGGGCCTCACCACATAAAATGCACAGGAGTCAAATTGATTAGCTTTGTGGGAAGAGAAAGTGGAGATGCTCAGTATCATCAGCCAAAACAAGGCCAGGGCCTGACTTTGGAACAGACCATCAATTGCTCATATTCAACTTCAGACTGATGCTGAAGAAGATTAAAACAAGTTCATAAGAGCCAAAATACAACTTTTACTATATACCACCTGAATTTAGAGAACATCTCAAGAATATATCTGATGCATTGGACACTATTGACTAAACACCATAGGAGTTATAGGATGAAGAACACCTTACATGTAGAAAGTAAAAGGTCATTAAAGGACAAGAAAGAAATGACCACAGTTGAGCAAATATTTCAAAAGACAGCTCCAGAAGACACAGTAAAGTATTATAATGTAATGTACCAGTAGAAAAGCAAAAGGGAAGCACATGCTCAGCATTTCTAAAGCTGAAATAACTGAATAAAAAATTCAAGACTTACTACAATGAAGGATTCTTTGGGCAAAACACTGAACACCACAGGAAGCATCAAAAGAAACTGGAAGAAATATACAACCACTCTACAAAAAATAATTCATTGATGTTCAACAATTTCAAGAAGTAGCATATAATTTAAAAACATTGGTACTGAAGAAAAAAGTCCCAGATGCATAGAAGACATTAGTTAAAAATAAGATTCCAGGAATTGACAGAATAGAAATTGAAATGTTTTAACAAACTGATGCAACACTGGAGGCACTCACTCATCTATGTCAAGAAATTTGGAAAACAGCTGCTTGGTTAACTGACTGGAAGAGATCCAAATCTGTGCCCATTCCAAAGAAAGGTTACCCTACAGAATGTGAAAATTATAAAACAATATCATTAATACCACAGCCAAGTAAAATTTTGCTGAGAAAAAAAAATCAAAAATAGTTGCAGAGTGCATTGACAGGGAGTTTCCAGACATTCAAGACTGATTCAGCCGAGATATGGAATGAGGGATATCATTGCTGACACCAGTGGGAATTTGGCTGAGAGCAGAGAATACCAGAAAAAAACTTACTTGTGCTTTATTAACTGTGCAAAGAAATTCAGTTGTTTGGATTATGACGAACTAAGGGTAACATTACAAGCAATAAGAATTTCAGAATACTTCATTGTGCTCATGAGGAACCTGTACATAAGCCAATAGGCAGTTGTTAGAGCAGAACAAGGGGATACTGAAGAGGTTAACATCAGGAAAGGTGTACGGCAAGATTTAATTCTTTCACCATACTTATTTAATCTGTATTCTGAGCCAATAATCTAAGTAGCTAAATTATATTAAGAAAAATGTGGCATCGGGATTGAAGGAAATCTCATCAGCAACCTGAAATATGAAGATAACAAAACCTTGCCTGTTGGAAGCAAAGAAGATTTGAAATATTACATCCTTCAGTATGGATTTCACCTAAATGTAAAGAAAACAAAATTCCCAAAACTGAACCAATCATGATAAATAGAGAAAAGATTGAAGTTATCAAAGATGTCATTTTACTTAGACCCACAATTAACACTTACAGAAGCATCGATCTAGAAACCAAATGATGTATTGCATGGGCAGATCTCATACAAAAGATCTCTTTAAACCGTTAAAGAGCAAAGATTTGAGGACTAAGGTGTTCCTGGCCAAGCCATGGTATTTCAGTTATTGCATATGCATGTGAAAGTTGGACAATGAATCAGGAAGACTGTAGAAGAATCGATCCATTTGAATTATGCTATTGAAAAATACTGAAAGTACCATGAAATGCCAGAAGAAACAAATCTGTCTTGGAAAAAGTACAGTCAGGATGCTCCTTAGAAGTAATAATGGCAAAACTTCATCTCTGATTCTTTGGACAGGTGATAAGTAGGTACCAGTTCCTAGAGAAGGACTATGGTTGGTAGAGTGCAAGGTCAGCAAAAATAGTGGAAGACCCCCAATGAGATGGATTGATAAAGTGACAGCAGTAATGGGCTCAAACATAACAATTTTGAAAAGGACGGGGGACTAAGCAGGTTTTTTTTTCTGTTGTGCATAGGATTGCTATAAGTCAGAGCAGACTTGGTGGCAGCTAACAACAACATACAACATTTATCATCTACCTACCTCTCATGTATCTATCTACCTATCTATATTCAAGTAGAAAATATGTCAGTAACACTGAGCAAGCCCGTCTCTCATCTGAGCATTCATTGTGAGTTGACGGTCATTCACTGAAGCCCAGATGACCTCTCTCTCTCCATGCAACATTCCCCTTGGAAACCACAGCCCCAGGCTGTGCCTTACATGGCCCACAGAGGAGGCCACATGTGGAAGCTTCTGGATGTCTGCCTTGCTTTCCCCCATGGTAGGTTCAGAAACACAAGCCTACCTCCACAGAGAGACATCAAAGACCCTAAACACACTCTCTTGGGGACTTTGGGAGGAATATCCATGCTACATTAGCTACCTCTTCCAGCTGTTACTAATTACAACTGTTTAATTAATTGATTTATCATAAGGCATATATCATCACTGCCTAACTTGACCCATAGGCACCTCATCTACTAACTTAAAGGTTGGTGGTTTGAACCTATCAGGAGACACCTCTGAAGAAAAGTCTGGTGATCTGCTTCTGGGAAAACATCCACTGAAAACCCTGTGAGTCTTCACATGGGGTATACTCCCACACACATGGGGGCATAATGAATAGAATCTACTTATGAAAAATCAGCCACTGAGAACCCTGTGGAGCACAGTTGTACTCTGATACACACAGGGGCACCATGAGTCAGAGGTCACTTAACAGCAGCATGTTTTTGTTTATTGTTGTGGCTAAGCATGTTCTTGAGATCAAAAGAGCAGTATTTGCCCAAGGACAGAGTTCAGAAGAGTTGGGAACCTAGGAGTGGAAACAGTAAACAAAGGGAGAAAGTGGAATAAGTTATGTTACATTGTGGGGATTGCAATCACTGGTATGAAACAAAATGTGCTTGAATTGTTGACTAGAAAGATGATAATTTATTCTGTATACTTTCACCCAATTTGCAATACAAAAAAATAATTTTTAAAAGTTTTAATCCATTTTAGCACTAAAATAAAACAAATATTTACTTTTCAAAAACAAACAAAAGTCGGAGGCTGGTCTTGATGGCAGCTAGGGTGGAGGTGGAGTGAGGTTCACCCTCAGCAATGCCACAGAATACCAGGAAAAACAGATTCAGGGCAGAGCTCCAAAACTCAGAACCACATAGGTAGGAATAATTTTAAAGTTTGAAGGCTTATAGCTAGTGGAACTTGTAGCGATAATAAGAAATCATGTACTTTTACATCTGCCGGGCTTGGCAGCCTGGAGCCAACAACTTGGGCAAGACCAAACGGCAAGACCACGTGTAGGGAGCAGAAACAACACGGGAAAATGACACAGGAAGCTTGGAGCAAATGTGGACAATACACTTTGTTGGTTTTGCTTTATTCTGATTTTCTTTTTTTTGGGGGGTGGTATCTGTTCATTGCCCCCCCATTGTATGTGCACCTCCATTCTGGTCACTAGAAGGGGTGCCTGAGCGAGTGGACACCCCTACACATACTACTGGTGGGTTCTTCTGCCATGCATGCATACCATTATAAAATAGGGACTTGAGGGGGAAAGAAAGGAATAGCCAGAAATATCAAAATAGAAAGCTTGTAAGTCTGTCTTCTGCCTATAACTGATTGGCATACCTAAAATGGGTCTACAACGTGCCCAATGAAAGAGGCTTCCTATGGAGCTTCTGCATTACTTGAGACCATAGGTGGAATCCTGAACCTCATCCAGAATCTTCTGAGGTGGCAAATATCCACTTGAAAGGACAATCAGACCAGCCTGGAGCGGCTAGAAGAACAGAAGATACTTCTTGAAAGAAAGAGTGACAGGAAAAATACAAAACAATATAGACAGTCTGACTGATTACTACAAGAAAAAGCAAGTTGCTCAACCAGGAGACATCAAGGCACGTGGTCAGGTCCCCTCAGGGCAAACCCCCTTCCAATACTAAGACTCAATGGGAATGAATACATTCTCTGATTGGTGACCACATTCGTCACCGAAAACAGGAAGTGAGGGGAAAACAGTAATGAAGTTGTGAGCTAGGCCCTACAACATTCAATAGACTCCTGTGAACCCAGGTGGAGACCTGGTTGGCCAGCAGTGTGGCAAGACCTGGGGACTCTTGGGCCCAGAGCCAGTGACATAGCCACAGAGGACTAGAGTGGAGACTGAAGTGTCCAGATGATAAGAAGAGAGGGCCTATGCATAAGAACACTCACACTTAAAGATAATACCCACTTGACCTGATTTCAATGACTGGATGATCAGAGCTCAACTAGAAGAAGAAAGAAGAGGAAAAAAGAGTAATCTGATACAATTTGATGAATTTAACTTACACCTATGGATGCAGTAGCTCAAAGGAGGGACTAAATCTTTATAGCGAGGATCATTCCCATCCCTCCATATACAGAGTAGACAGGGATGGGCAACTTGGACATTGGCTACACAAAATGGTGGGGGAGGGGGGCTACAAAGGCAAGAAGTGATTGGCTTACAAACTTTCAAGAGGG
>NW_006408615.1:152965-193026 GCF_000296735.1 Chrysochloris asiatica | reverse complement strand
ATAGGATGAATATAAAGCTAATGTTCTCCCATGTAAACTATCACATAATTCACAATAAAACATTAAAAACAAACAAACAAACAAAAAATCCATGTAAACTCAACATACCGCCCCCATGGCACGAGCAATGGCATGTCACAGAGGTGATGATGGGGCAGGGTGAGACAGTGGATTGTCCTAAGATACTTGAAACAGGTTCTGGGTATTCCCAGTCTTCCCACTGTCTGGCTGGCAGCCAGCCCTTCCTGCTGCCCCTCCAGCTAGGTTTAGCCTGTGGTGGTGGTGGTGATGGTGATGGTTGTGTGCCGTGGAGTCAGTTCTAACTCATAGTGACCCTGCATAGGATTTCTCTCTTTACAGGTGCAGAGAGTCTAATCTTTCTCCCTCAGAACATCTGGTAGTTTCCAACTACTGAGCTTGAGGTTAGCAGCCCAACTCATAAACACTACGCTATCAAAGCTCCTTAGGTTGAGCCTGTAGACAGAGCTTATTAAATTTCCTAGCTCTCTGAACTACCTCAGGCTGTGGTTTTCTTTCCTTTCCTTTTTTTTTTTTTAATGTCCACAACTCCATCAAACCTGACTCAGCCAGTGCATACACTGCTCAGGGCCTCCATCTCCCGGCATTCTGTAATGCTGTTGGTGGTGTTGTGCTGATTACGTGCCATCAAGGGTTCGGACCCACAGCCACCTTGTATAGGGTTGCCAAGGAGAGACTGGTGGTTTTGAACTGCTGACCTTGCAGTGAGAAGTCCGGTGTTTATCCTACTTTGTCACATTGAACTAAGTTAACTCCTGAGTGCCATGGCTGTCTGTGCTCAAAGAAGAAGTGGGCTTTGGAGGGACTTTAACAAAAGAACTTAGTCTTGTACATGGCCCCTGTTGTTGTTGTTGTTGTTGTTGTTGTTGTTGTTTGGTGCCATCGAGTCGGCACCGACTCATAGTGACCTTATGCACAGCAGAATGAAACACTGCCCGATCCTGGGCCAACCTCACTACTGTTCCCACACTTGAGTCCATCGATGCTGCCATTTGGCCACTCCATCTCAATGGGGATCTTCCCCTTTTTCTCTGACCCTCCACCTTACCAAACATGATATCCTTCTCCAGTGACTGGTCCCTCCTAACAATATGTCCAAAGTATGAGAGACGAAGTTTGGCCATCTTGGCCTCCAAGGAGCATTCTGGCTGCACTTCTTCCAAAATGGATCTGTTGTTTCTTTTGGCAGTCCATGGCACTTTCAATATTCTCCTCCAACACCATAACCCTCTACTTGCAGTTAAAGACAGCAAGATCCTGGCAAAGAGGTCTTAAATCCACCTCTGGGGACCAAGTAGCACCTGCCCAGATCTGTTTCCAAGGTTAACATGGCTGGGAATCCAATCAGAAGATGCAACCCCCCCCAACCCTGGGCCCCCTCCCAGACTCTTCATTTCCTTTAAAATCATGAATGTTTTGTCAGTTGCTATTAAGTCAATTCCAATTCATGATGGCCCCATTTGTGCAAAATAGAACTGCTCCACAGCGTCTTCAAGAGTGGGACTTTTCAGAAGCAGATTGACCTTTCTTCTGAGAAGATTCTAGGTAGGCTCCAACTGTAAATGAGGAAGAGTAGTGTGTCTGGATCTCCATCTCTCAGTGAGAAAGAGTAGCTGGTCTAGGTGGGAGAGTTCCATCTCTCAATGAGGAAGAATAGCTTATCTGGGGGGCTCCGTCTGGGAGTGAGGAAGAGTAGGTCGTTTGGAGGGTGCATCTGAGAGTGAGGAAGATGAGCTCATCTGTGTGGTCTCTAGATGTGAATGAGGAAGAGTAGGCTGGCTGGGGTGGGAGAGCTCCATGTCTCAGTGAGGAAATGTAGCTGGTCTGGCAGATCCATCTGTGAATGAAGAAGAGTAGGTCATCTGGGGGCTCCATCTGTCAGTGAGAAATACTAATTCACCTGGGTCTTCCCAAAGCAATTTATCTTCCTGTGGAAAAGATTGTTGAGAACCTAGGGAGATTTCCTAGGTGTGGATAAGATGGGGTGTGGGCTTCCTCAGGGACTGAAGCTCATTGTTACAAAGAGAAACTGAGGCCCAGGTGGACAGATTTATCCAAGTACATAGGAAAATATCACAAAGTTCACTAACGAATGTCAAATATATACCAAACACATACAGAAATGCAGGCGACAGGGGTCCATCACATCACAAATCTCTTTATGAAGAGACCATCATGCACCTGCTCAAAGTTCACATGTACAAAGAAATGACTTCACCCAAAGTGAGTTCAGGTTTTTTATCCTTCTTTCCAGAGAGAAAACTCTAGAACTCGGGCATTTCATGAATAGTTGAAGAGCTTTTATTATGTAGAACCTCTGACAGTATCTCAGGATGTGTGCAAAAGACTGGGGGGCTGACCAGGCTACAGAGATCTCCTGGTACACCAATATCAGTTGACCTCAGGGAGAGAGGAGGTATATGATTAATCAAACATGCTGAAGTCTGTTGTTAGATGCCATAGTGTTGATTCTGACTCACAGAGAATCCAGGTGGTATAACTGCCCAAACTCTACACAGGGTCATTATGAGTCAGAACTGACTCATTGACTCTTCACAACAATAATAATAAATCTTTCCAGGAGTGGATTCCCAGTTATTTTCTCACCAGAGCATTTGGTGTGTTTGGTTAACAGCAATCTTTTGGTTAGCAACAGACTAACCACTGCACCACCAATTTTCTGTTATTTACTCCTTTGTGTCCTTAAAATTCATTGCAATTGGCCAAGGACCCAGCTAGGGTTTCTGAGACAAAACATATTTAAGGGAGCAGACAACCTCATCTTTCTCCTGTGAAGTAGCTGGTGGATTTGAAACACTGACTTTTCTGTTAGTAGCCCAACACCTAACCCACTGCACCATGAGGGGTCCTAGGCCGAAGACCAGTCTTCTTGTTTTCTTTGTGTTGTTGTTGTTTTCTGAACAGAAAGGTCCTTCTATATTCATACAGATCAACTAGCTACCTGAACATACCCTAAATGCTTTAATTATTTTGTACTGTGATTATTTTGACATCACCAACAGCCAACCTTCTCTTGGTCCAGAAAGCCTGATGCCTGAGAGCTAAATCAAATAAATGAGTCACTTTCTCCCAGGACTTCTCTCTGGAAGCAGGCAGAGCATTTACACACACTTTGGAACAGAATTGTGATTATTGTTGTTGTTAGATGCTAATGAGTTGATCCCGACACACAGCAACCCCATGCACAACGGAAGGAAACACTATGTCGTCCTTCACCATCCTCACAATCCCTGCTTTGTTTGAGTCCATTGTTGCAACCAATGTACCACTTTGAGGGGTTAAACTAATAATCAATTACAAGAGCAATCAAAATCAAAATCACTTAAACTTGTTTCTAATGAGCAGTTTAAGGGTTCTTCACACTACCTGTCTTGGACATACAAGTATGTGCCTAGCTTCGTCTCTCCTACTTTGGACACATTGTCCGGAGAGAACAGTCGTTGGAGAAGGATGTCATGCTGGGTAAGGTGGAGGGTCAGAGAAAAAGAGGAAGATCCCTAATGAGATGGATCGGCCAGGTGGCATCATTGATGGCGTCAAGTATGGCGGCGGTAGTGAGGTTGGCCCAGGATCGGACATTTTTTTGTTCTGCTGTGCATGGGGTTGCTATGAGTCGGTTCTGACTCGATGGCACCTGACAACAACAACAACATCCTCTCTAAGGTCTGAACACCAGGAACTATGTTACCTGTGCAGGTACTCAGTTCTCCGAGATAACAGAGTCACAGCTCTGGTGGGGTCTCGTGCAGATGCAGGTGGAATATGTATACCCAACACCAGTTGCCTTCAAGAAAATTTAGGCTCATTGTACCCCTGTATGTGTCAGAGTAGAACTGTGCTCCATAGGGTTTCTAGAGGCTGATTTTCATAAGTATATCCCACTCACGGTGGCCCCGTGTGTTTCAGAGTAGAACTGTGTTCCATAGAGTTTCCAGGGGCTTACTTTTCATATATAGATTCCACTCATGGTGCCTCCATATATATCATACTAGAACTGTGCTCCATAGAGTTTCCAGTGTCTGATTTTGGATAAATAGGTTCCAAGGTGGAGGGTCAGAGAAAAAGAGGAATCCAACGAGATGGATTGGCCAAGCGGCAGCATCGATGGACTCAAGGATTGGGCAGTGTTTTATTCTGCTGTGCATAAAGTCGCTATGAGTCAGTACTGACTCGATGGCACCTAATAACAACAAAAACATGGTGCCTCAAGTGTGTCAGAGTAAAACAGAGCTCCACCGATTCTCAGTAATTATCAGACATTTCTTCTGAGATGCCTCTGGATGCATATGAACCCCCAGACTTTCTGTTGCATTATCCAGGGACTCCAGAGTGTGCATTCCATAGAAGGATGCTTCTCCCTCCAGCTTGACTCCACTTTCATGAGACATCCAGAGCTCCAAAGGGCTCCCTGTACTGGGTCTATGGGACAGGCTTCCAGCCATCAAGATGACTCAGGCACAAGGGCTTTCAGGAAGAGGCAAAGGCTCTGCACAGCCAGGTGAAAGGTGTTTGGGTAAAGGTAAGGATGGTCTTGTAGAATTAGAAGAGAAAACTTCTTGGTGGCATCATACCACAATGCAAGAGGCAATGTTACAAAACAGGCATTCATTGCCTCACCATTTTAGAAGTCAAAAGTCCACATCAGGGTGTTGATCATGATCATTCCTTCTGATGTTTGGAACTACTCCACATCTCTCCCAAGCCTTCCTTTTCTCACAGCTCTGCCTGCAGCTGCTCATACATTCTTAACTTGCCTGTGTGTTTCAGAGTAGAACTATGTTCCATAGAGTTTCCAGGGGCTTATTTTTCATACGTAGATTCCACTCATGGAATGTTCATTCATGTCTCTTCTCCTCTTTCATAAGGACAACACTCAGATGGGATTATTAGGACCCACCCTACTCCAGTGTGACCCCGTATTAGCCTAACTGACATTACAAACAAACACCTCTGGACACCATTGACAGATTTCTTGGTGGCATAATGGTTAAGTGGCTGGCTTCTAACTTAAAGTTCAGTAGTTCAAACCCATCAACCACTGCTTTAGAGAAAGGTGAGGCAGTCCGCTTCCACAAAGAAACACTGGGAGAAGTATAAGAGTGAAAGGCAGCAGAGGGAAGCCCTGTTACATACACAATCCTGAAATGATAATAATCTACCAATGGATGAATGGCTAGACATGCAAGTTAAGCAGGAGTGGGAAGGAAAATGAGTTAGGCCTTGCCCACGGATATGTATAGGTTTGAGAAAAGGATGTTTTTACATATATTTTAACTAATGTTGCAAATATATCCATGAATATAGTATAGTATATTGTTGTCAAGTGCCGTTGAGTTGGTTCTGACCCATAGTAACCCTGTGTAAGGTTCCAAAGAGCAGTTGGTGAGTTTGAACAGCTGACCTTGTGGTTCAAACTGACTTTACAGTCCAGTCATTAACCCACAGCACCACACCAGGACTCCATTGTATAATATAGAGGGGTAAAACTATGAAAACCTCTTAGAGATAACCAAACACCTTGAGGGAATTAGTTGCTGGGCTTAGGGGTCCTAGACTACAGTCTTTGAGGATATCAACATCAGTTGGCATAACACAACCCATGGGTCTTAAAAGATCATGAGCAGCCATCTAAGGTACAACTATTGGTCTCTCCCCATTGAAGCAAAGGACAGTGAAAAAAATCAAAGACTCATGGAAACAATTCATCCAAGGGACTATCGGACCATGGAAACCTCAACCTTCATGACCCTGAAACTAGAAGAGCTACATGGTGACCAGCTATCACTATCAACTGCTCTGAAAGAGACAACATTAAAAGGTCATGGATAGAGTAGGAGAAAAATGTGGAGTGAATAACATGATTTTAACTGATCCCTAAAGCCTGTCAGAGGTTCCTGTCTCCTCAAATTTTCATGGGGGTCTCTGCTGCACATTGAAGTCGATACCTAGCTAGTTTAGGTTCAGAGGTGGGTGGAATAAAATAAACAAACAATAGGCAGGTCTACAGTGGCATCAATATCACTAGTAGGTATATACTCCTTAGAATAATCATTTGAGATCAAAAGTGCAGCATTTGCACAAAGAAAATGTTCAGAAGACAGGAAGTGTTAGGAAGGAAATAGGAATGGAAACGGCACACAGGATAGAAGTGGGATAACTAATGTCCCATTGTGGAGATTTAAATCAATGTTATAAAAAAAAAAAAATGTGAATGGTTGAATGGAAAACTGATTTGCTCTGCAAACTTTTTCCCAGTTCACAACAAAAAGTTAAAAATAAATAATTCAAAGATCATGGTCTTTAAACCTCATGGAGCGGTACTATTTCACCCTATAGGGTCATATGACATGGAGTTGACTCAACAGCAACAGGCAGAAGATGAAAGTTCAATAGACAATTTACGTTGGGCAACACATTGGTTAGTAAGTAAGCATGTGCTCACATTAGTCAGGATTCATAAAGTGCTTTATATAAAAGTTATCAGGAACTTTGGGAGCGCATTTCTGATGGATTTAAAGTATATAACTTTGTTTAAAAAACAAAACAAAACTGTAAGGTACTCCATGAATCTTGAAGACCCCTAAAGTTTTGAAAATGGAATATATTCATTCATTCATCCTGAAAACAAAATATGTTCATTGGTATCCATTTCTTTTTTCTGGAAGGCTGTCTTTATTGTCTAGTGATGTGATAACAGAAATACCACAGGGGGTGTATTTGTTGATTTTAGGGGCCATCAAGATGGTTCAGATTGTTAGCAACCTTATGCACAACAGAACAAAACACTGCCCAGTCCTGCATTCTCCTCACAAATTGTTCTTATGCTTCAGTCTACTATTGCAGCCACTGTGTCAATCAATTGCACTGGAGATCTTCCCTTTTTCTCTGATTCTCCACTTACCCAAATATGATATCCTTCTCCAGGGATTTATCCATCCTGAAAACAAAGTATGAGAGAGGAAACCTCGTATTCCTTGTTCCTAAAGAGCATTCTGACTGTACTTTTCCCCAGACAGATCTGTTTGTTCTTCTGGCAGTCCATGGTACTTTCAATATTCTCTTCCAATACCATGACTCACATAAATCAATTCTTTGATAATCTTCCTTGTTCGTTGTCCATCTTTCACATACATGGATTTAGTAAAGCTCTCTTTATTCCTCAAAGTGATATCTTTACTCTTGAACACTTTAAAGATGTATTTTGCAGCAGATTTGCCTAATGCAATACAACATGATTTCTTCACTGCTGAACAAATAATCCAAGAAACTGTATTATATGAAGAAAGTGGCATCAGGATTCCAGGATAATTCATTTAACAACTTGTGATATGCAGATGATACAACCTTGCTTGCTGAAAGCTAAGAGGACTTCAAATACTTACTGATGAAAATCAAAGACCTCATTCTTTGGTATAGGCTGCACCTCAATGTAAAGAAATAAAAATCCTCACCACTGGACCAACAAATAACATTATGATAAAGGGAGAAAAGATTGACGTTGTCAAAGACTTTATTTTACTTGGATCCACCATCAGCACTCTTGGAATCAGCAGCGAAGAAATCAAATGACATATTGCATTAGGCAAATCTGCTGCACAAGACCTCTTTAAAGAGTTCAAGAGCAAAGATGTCAAATTGAGGACTAAGGTATATCTGACTTAAACCATGGTATTGTCAATAACCTCATATGCATGTGAAAGTTAGACATTGAATAAAGAAGACTCTAAAAGAATTGATGCATTTGGGTTATGATGTTGTTGTTAAGTGCTGTTGAATCAGTTCTGACTCATAATGACCCTGTATGAAGTTTCCAAGGAGTGGCTGGAGAGTTTTAACTGCCGACCTTGTGATTCAAACAGACCTTGAGGTTGAGTGCTTATGGTGATGGAGGAGAATATTGAAAGTACCATGGACTGCCAGATGAACAACAACAAAAAAAAAACTGTTTTGGAAGAAATGCAGCCTGAATTCTCCTTAGAAGCCAGTATGACCAAACTACTTGTCTCGTACTTCAGACATATTATCAGGAGGGACCAGTCCCTAGAGAAGGATTTCATTCTTTGTAAAGTGGAGGGTCAGTGAAAAAAAGGAAGACCCCTGATTAGATGGAATGGCACAGTGGCAGCAGCCATGGATTCATGCATGGCAACAATTGTGAGATTGGCACACGACCAGTCAGCTTTTCACTGTGTTGTGCATAATGTCATTGAGTAGATAGACTTGATGACATCTAACCACAACATTTTTGAGTTATTAATTTTGCTTTTGTGTCCTAGTTCACATCAGTTAAATTTGAGTAAATTAACTCAGTTCAAATCAGTT
This sequence comes from Chrysochloris asiatica, assembly GCF_000296735.1. Taxonomy (NCBI): domain Eukaryota; kingdom Metazoa; phylum Chordata; class Mammalia; order Afrosoricida; family Chrysochloridae; genus Chrysochloris; species Chrysochloris asiatica. The sequence continues at coordinate 184,644 of NW_006408615.1, read as the reverse complement.
CATAGGTGTCCACTCCACCGTTGAAAAATTCTTCACTTCGGATCCCCATTTACTTCTCAGCACAATTTCAGGTGCACCCTTAACATGGGTGACTGTCATGTCACCTCTGCTCTCTGGGCTGAAAACACTGCCTACTTCCTGGGGACTGGCACCTGCCTGAGCCACAGTTTCCTGAATGTAGGTCTTTTGTTCTGAGTCACAAGTACATCAGTAAGAGGTTTCTGACCTTGCAGAGCCCTGTGATTCCCAGAGAGAAGGCAGTGGTGAAATTACACCAGGGGCGCTCACAGATGAGGCTGTCAGCTTCTCCTCCCCTAGATGTGACCCTCCCCTTAGCAGATGCTGTAGAGTGGTCATAGGCCACCGTGTGAGGATTTTAACAGCTGCCTGAGCCCAGACACCAAATACAAAGGCACTCTTTGTCTCCTCCTCGGAACTGTGTCCCTGGAAGCAGATAACAACTTTGAAAACAAAGTGCATGTTTCCAATTCACTGAACAAGCAGAAATATTGAAACTAAAGAATAGCAGGAAAGGAGGGATCCTGGTGGCTCAGTGGTCAAGCACTTGACTGCTAATCGACGGATTGGTGGTTGGAACCCACCAGCCTCTCCACAAGACAGAGATGAGGCAGTTTGCTCCCATAAAGATATGCAGCCTTGGAAGTCCTACAGAACAGTTCTACCCTGTCCGGAGGATCTCTCAGAGTTAGAATAGATGCATAGCAGTGGATTAAGGATCATAGCGGGAAAAGAAGTAAAATGATCTCAGGACAAAAACTGTAGTTCCTTCCAGTTTGACTGTGATGATTTAGGGGACCTTGCAACTCTGCAGGCTCAGAGACTCAGACTACTTCAGCTGCAGGATTCAGGGCACAGGATTTTGTTGAGAGCATGTTGTTTAACCCCTTCTTCAGTTTTTGGAGCTGACTCACTTCTAGTTGAATCTAGAAGACTGTGTGACTTTCACCTGAACTTTTAAATGGGGACTGTCCATTCTGCTTTCTCTCTAATCATTTCAGTTAACTTTCCCCAAGTTCATTCCTCATCCTTGGAATGAATGACTCGGGAAACTGAGTTTTCTAATAATTGATTCTGTTTCCTGTTTCATTAACCAAATAATAAATGACCACTGAAGAAAAAGTAACTGTTGCAGATATGAGAAAGCAAATTGAAATATGCAGTATTTCAATTACTTTTTACATTTAAAAAAAAATTAACTTCTTGTGGAAATACACACAGTAAGGACACACTGATTTCACAGATTCTGCAGGCACAATTAAGGGACAGATTTACCTTCTTCAGCTTACTCTGCTCGGGCTCTCATTCTCCTAACTGTTCCATGATTGCTGACCGGACTGGGACTCGCTGCTCCTGAGTCTCCTGTCCCAGTCTAGAGATGTGTTATCAGGTTTTGCAAGCACTTTCTTCTTCCAGAAAGGTCATCTCTTTCAATCTCAGGGTCACCCAGGCAATGGCCAAGCTCCTGCCCCTGGCCCAGGTTCCAAGGTGGACACTGAGGCAGAGCTGGGGGACAGTGGAGGAGGAAACAGAACTGCTGTTTCCTTTCTTTCCTCGAGGACTTTGCCCTGATTGCACAACCTGAGCTGCCCGAGTTTGGTGTGTACACCTAGAGTCTACTGTGGTCTTGGTGAGCTTCAAGTGCAGGCTCCCAGCTCCCCGGGAAGAACCACTGAGCAAAACCAGGCCCTTGCCACCTTCATGGAGACTACAGGCTGTGGACAAGCTGTGCATACGTGAAGGGAAAGCTCTTATGAGGGAAGATCAGAAAGTGTGGCTTCTAAGAGAATGAACATGTTAATGAACTAATATGTCGGTCCTGGGCCAACTTCAGTCAGACTCACAGACTTAAAGACAAGTTTGTCAAATCCCTCTTCCCATGAACAGATGACCCCTTGAGGCCACTCTGAGCTCTTTTCTCCTGACCAGGAGCATCAGATCCATGTCTGGAGGGATGGACAGTATTTGCCCTTGGCTATTACAATTAGCCTTTCATCTCATTTAATCTCAGGGCCCAGTGGCTTTACGTTAACTCTGGTAGAATCATTTGAAAAGGATTCTCAGGCTTTTCTTCCTAGGTGCCTCTGTATGGACTTGAACTTTTAAACTTCCAGAGAGTATTGCCAATCCTGAGTAGTCATGAGCCACACCACAAATGACAAACAAAAATATTGCCTGACATTGGAAATGATGTTTCCAAGACAACACAATCAAACAACACATCAAGCTTAGGTTTTTAAATGAGGAGTCTCTGAAATTTCAAAGGTGACTAAACTTCGCTTGAATTGCACACATCTGGGTATTCTGTTGATGGTTCCTTTGAGAAATAAAGGCATGTATAATTCAGAAATTGTTATAAGTTTATCTCATCCATTTATTTTCCTTACCTTAATTTCAGCAAAATCACTCAATATGCCGTAATCAAGATTGACCTACATTGTCCTCCACTGAGTGTGAAGCATTAAAAATGTAAATGGTTTAAAGCATTTGTATTCACAGTATGAATACCTTTTTACAACAGTGCAAATTAAAGTCTAAGAAGTTAAAAATTAAAAATATTTTACATCTTTTTAAAAGTTATTTTATTTTAAAATATTAAAAATGATCTATTCAAATGAAAAGGCAAAAGTACAAACCATAATTATTGAATATCAAGTATTCAAAATGATTTCAATAAGAATATATATATACTTTTTTATAAGGGGGCAAAGTTATGAAAACTTCTGAGACATAACTAAACACCTTGAGGGAATGAGTCACTGGGCCTGGGGGCTCAGGACCATCGTCTCAGGGGACACCAAGGTCAATTGGTACAACATAGTCCACAAGGACAATGTTCTACATCCATCTCTCACTTCTTTTAAGGTTGTAAGCGCACATCTAAGATCTCTCCATATCCAAAACGATGATGAAGAAGTAAATCAACAAGATAAGGGACCTAATGGACCACATGAACAACAGCCCCCACAGTCCAGAAGACTACATGGTGCTAGCTACCACTACCAGCAACTCTTCAAGGGATCACATTAGCAGGTCCTGGGGAAAAGTGGGAGAGAAATGTGGAACAAAACTCAAAGGCATATAAAGGACCGGGGTTACTGGTCTGACAAAGACCGGTGGAACCCCTGGACTGTGGTCCTTAGTTATCTTTCAAGGTGGAATTGAACACGCACACACACACACACACACACACACACACACCGTGACTAAACATTCAACCAAGCAGTAGACAGGCCTATAAGGTAAGGCACTGTAGGATAAGCACTTGACTGGTAACCACATAGTCGGCAGTTCAAACCTATCAGTTGCTCCTCAGAATCCCTATACAAGGTCACTATGAGTCAGAACCAACTCGACAGTGCTTAACAACAACAACAACAAAAGTGAACAGTAACACCCTTTAGAACTGTCAACCATACAGGGATAAAGCTGACTCGATGGCACACAACAACAACAAGAGATTCCAGTGGTTATCCTCAGCACCAGTGAGATTTAAATGTAGCAGCAAACCATTTAACTTCATAGGGAGAAAGAGAATTTAGATGATCCCAAATCTGATCTTTATGAGTTGAAGGTCAGGCAGACTTTCACTCTCCAAACTTTCTACCAATTCTGACACCAGCCATTCTTCCAACAGCTGATTTTACAATCCCTTACAAAAGGAACACAGAACTTAGTGACCATATTGACAGTTATGAGGGAGATGATATTGCTGTTAGGTGCCATAGAGTTGGAACCAATTCATAGCAACCCCGTGTACAACAGAACAAAACACTGGCATGTCCTGCACCAACCTCATAATCTCTGCCACGCTTGAGCCCATCGCTGTTGCCAAAGTGCCAATCCATCTCACTGGGGGTCTTCTTCTTTTTCTCTGACCTTCCATTTTATCAAACATGATATCCTTCGTCAGGGACTGGTCCCTCCTGGCAATGTGTCCAAAGTGTGGGAGACAAACTCTGACCATCGTGGCTTCCAAGGAGCACTCTGGCTATATTTCTTCCAATACAGATCTATTCATTCTTTTGGCAGCCCATGGCACTTTCAATATTCTCCTCCAACACCATAGCTCAAATACATCAATTCTTCTACAGTCTTCCTTATTCATTGTCCAACTTTTGCATGCATATGAGGTTATTGAAAATACAATGGCTTAAGTCAAGCGCACCTTAGTCCTCAAACTGACATCTTCGCTCTTCAACAACTTAAAGAGGTCTTGTGTATCAGATTTGCCTAATGCAATACATGGTTTGATTTCTTGGCTGTTGCTTCCATGAGTGTTGATGGATGAACCAAGCAAAATGAAGTATTTGACATCAATCTTTTCTTCATTGACTTTGTTTACTGGTCCAGTGGTGAGGACTTTTGTTTTCATTATTTTGAGGTGCAACCCATATTGAAGGCTGTGGTCTTTGATCTTCATTAGTTAAGTTATATCATCGTCAGTAACTTATTGATGAAGATTACGGAAATAAGAGGTTACAATTCACATTTCAAATCAACTGAGAGACAACAGGATACAACTCATGAGACCTTTCTTCATTCACAGCATCTTCCATTCAGGGCAGTTCTCAGTTCCTTCTTGGCCATGCCACAGGCAAGTCATTCTCTCTTCTCTGTCACTAGCCTATGCCCTGCTTTAACCAATAGTTGTTGTTGTTGTTATGTGCCATATAGTCAGTTCTGACCCATAACAACTCTGTATAGCATTTCCAAGAAGTAGCTGGTGAGCTTGAACCACCGACCTTGTGGTTCAAACAGGCTTTGCAATCCAGCACATTAACCTACAGTGCCACACCAGGACTCCTTAACCAATATTACAGCTCATTAACCCCATCCATAAATGTCAGAGACACCCCACTCTACCAATTAAGTGCCTCCTGACCAAAGGCACTTAATTCTTTCACTAGAAGTGGCATCAAGGCCCTCTGCAACATCTTACACTGGTCTTCCGGTTACTCTGTGTTGTCCACTACATACTCACTCCGTTAGCGATCTCTTGACATCTCTCTCCATCTCCATTGTCACAGCTGTCGGTCTCTATCACCTGAGTCTAGGAGGTTCTCATCACAGGCATCTGAGGTTTAAACCACACACTTCACACCCAATTTTTCTTCTTGGTTTTAGTTAGGTCCCCTCTCTTAGCTTCTGGTATTGGCTCCATTTAAACCTAAGGTGAAGGATCCCTGGGTTTGGAGGAGTTAACTATTCAGATGTTAACTGAAAGGTCTGTGGTTTGAACCCACCAGTGACCCCTGGTAGAAAGATGTGGCAATCTGCTTCCATAGAGACCTTAGAAACCTTATGGAGCAATTCTCCTTTGTCCTGTAGAAATCAATTTGATGGAAATGCACTACTTTATTCATGCTGTTTTTGCTTTGTTTTTGTTGCTTTGTTTGGATTGGTTTTGGTTTTGTTGTGATTTTTTTAGATTTTGGTCTTAGAAACCTAGGCTTCTAAACTGACCAATCCTCTTGGTAGGTCACAGCCACCTAGTTTGCATAGTGATTGACCAAAACTTTAAGTGTTTTACCCACCTTATTTGCATAGTAAATGATCTTATCCCTTTACAAGATTGTGGCCTAGAAAATCATCCTGGCAAGACTACAAACCCAGGACCAGAAATGCCACAGATAAAGAGAAACCTCTGCTTTGCAGAGATGCTCACTCATGCTGATATTACTCTAGAATATTCTAGAAGACACAGAATGAACTTGATTCTTCAAAAGCTGAAATGTCGTCCTACCACACCTGGTCCTCTCTCACTGCTCTGATTAAGACACTGTCCATTTTCTGAGGATTCAGGTCACTGCTGTCCTCAAGACTATGAGGTGACCATTGATGGACATGTCAGGGCTGTTATGCACTGTTAGTTCCCTTGGAGGGATGTTGGGCTGAGCCTCAGATGCACGGGTGGAAGGTCTACCTGATGGATCTCACAGAACACTCATCTGTGGAGCAGGAGGTCCTCAAATGAAAACCGGAATCAGCTAGTCATGAGGCATCCCTGGGTGGTCTCTGACCAGTGTCCATGTCCCGGGACAATGCAGAACATGGGTGGGCTCTGTGTTCATTGACTGTGAAGGAGCACACTAGAATGGGGTTAGGGAAAAAAGGCTGCTGGAAATGGGTCAGGTCAGCCTTGGAGGGCGACTGAGGAAAACATCCCAGTGAGGCCCTATCTGTTCCCTCATTGTATTGATGAGTGAATGGAGATGTCCATCCCTAAGAAGAGAGTAGGGGTGCACAATGTAGGGGTGGCCAACATGAACCCCAGCCCTGAGAAGAGGAGCCAGACACAGAGTATGGAAGCCCTATGACAAACACACTGCTCCTGAGAAACGAGGTTCTGCCATGACAATCACAGTCAGCACATGGCATGTCTTCAAGTATGAGTGTCCTGTGGTCCTGTGGCTGGTGTTATCATAGAATTTCACTCGAGAAACCACCAGAGCATGCTCTCGTGCTGTGCTGGAGGCTAGAAGTCTGATTCAGGGTTTCTAAGGACATGCTTTCTCTGAAGTTTCTCGGTGAGGAGATTCCCTCCCTGGTCTCTCCAGCCCCTCAAGGCAGCATCACATCCATCTCTGCTCTCTTTAGCTTCCTTCAGTTCCTCATATGGCCTCTCCCCTATGTCTGGTGTCTCCTCTGTGTGTCTTATTTAAAGACACATGTGTTCTTGGATTCAGGGTCCACCTAAGCAATGCAGGATGGTCTCATCATACAATCCTGATCTTTTTATATCTCAAAAGTTCCTTTCTCCAAATAAGGGCATATTTACCTTTGGAGGTCACCACAATGAGCATAAACATAGCTCCCACCCCCTAGGTCACCAGGTTGAGATGAGAATCTTACCAGCCCCTTTTTCTTTGGCTCCAGAGACCAGTGAATCTGAAGATGACCTAGATCAAACAGAATCTCACCGCATGGAGAGGGTGTTAAGAAAGTAGTGCTGTGGTGAGCTGAGGTCCCTTCTCAGCGTCTTCTCTATATGAAGAGTGAATGGCCCTGTCTTCTGCTGGAGGGAAGTAAGACTTTTCCACCCATTTCTGGAAAAATGCAGATAATCAGCCAACAACAGTCATGGGGGCACACCAGTGCTTATGCATGGGGTGGGATTCCATATTTATGCTGCATGGGTTCAGCTTTGGACTGCTAACTGGAAAGTTGATGGTTCGAACCCAGCAGCTGCTCCAGGGGAGAAAGATATGACAGTCTATTTCTTTGAAGATTACGTTCTTAGAAATATAACAATTTTGTTATTGTTGTTGTTGTTAAGTGCAGTAGAGTCAGTGCCAACTCATATTGACCAGGTATAGGGTTTCTGGGGAGCAACTTATGGGTTTGAACTGCCAACTTTGCTGTTCAAACCAACCTTGCAGTCCAATGCTTATCCAACAGTGCTGCACCAGGACTCCAGAAACCCAGTAAGACAGTTCAACTCTGCCTATAGGGTCAGAATCAGCTTTACAGCAAAGGTATCCCATGGTATTCTATGCCAAAGGTGTTCTATGGAGTGGAATGATCTGTATTTATGCTGGCTATATACGATGGCATGGAATTGCATGTTTATTCTGCGTGTGTGTGAGGGAGTAGAATTGTGTATGTTTACGCTAGATGTGAAGAACATTGGTAGTGGACTGGGTTACTAGTTGAACTGAGATCTGCAGAGTCAGTCATCTGAATCTACCAGCTGCTCCATGGGAGAAAGAGAAAGGTTTCTGTTGCTGTGGAGATTTATAGGCTCAGAAATCTTAAGAAACATGGATTCAGAACCGACTATGTTAATTCTGAATGTTAATTAACTCGGAATCACTGTGACTCAGAATTGACTTGATGGGAATGGGTTTGCTTTTTTTATTTTGTTTTTATTTGGGATGTCAGATGTGTACAATGGGATAGAATTGCCATGTTTATGTGGAATGTTTGGCTTTAGGAAAATTGTAAGTTGTCAAAACTGAAATGGAATGCACAAAAATCTATATTCTAGGCATCAGTGAGCTAAAATGGCTTGATATTGGCCATTTTGAATTACACAATCATACGATCTACTATATCAGAAATGATAAATTAAAGACAAATGGTGTCTCATTTATTGTTACAAAGAACATTTCAAGATTTATCATGAAATGCAATATTGTCTGTGATAGGATAATACCTATACTCCTACAAGGAAGACCAGCTAATAAGATGATTATTCAAATTTACACACCAACTACTAATACCAATGTTTATAAAATTGAAGTTTTTTTACCTAGTCCTGTAGTCTGAAACTGATGAAACACACAATCAACATGAATTAATAATTATTGGTAACTGGAATGTGAAAACCGGAAACAAAAAGGAAGGATCAGTTGCTAGAAAATACGGCCTTAGTGATAGAAACGATGCTGGAGAGCTCATTAATTTTGCAACATGAAAAGTGTATCCATTGTAAATACCATTTGTAACAACGGAAACAGCATTCAGACAGATGGATGTTGCCAGACAGAACACATAGGAGTCAAATAAACTACACCTGTGGGAAGAGATCATCAGTCAGAACAAGGCCAGGGATCACGTGAGAAACGTGCTCTTCTTCATGTTCAAGTTGAAGATGAAGAAAGTTAAAACAAGTCCATGAGAGTCAAAGTATGACCTGAGTTTAGCCCATCTGGATTTAGAGACTAAAGAATGTGGATAGAGAAATGACTTTAAGACCTTCAATAAACAGCATCTTGATAAAGGGGGAGAAAACTGAAGTTGTCATCAATTTCATTTTACTTGGACCTACAATCAACATACATGGAAACAGAAGTCAAAAAATCAAAAGACGTAGTGCATTGAGCAAATCTGCTGCAAAAGGCCTCTTCAAAGTATTTTACAAAGCAAAGTGATCACTTCAAAGATTAAGGTGAACCTGACCCGAGCCATTTGCATTTTCAATCCCCTCATAGACAAGTGAAAGCTGGACATTGAATAAGGAAGACTGAGGAAGCATTAATGTACTTGAATTATGATGTTGACAAAGAATATTGAATGTACAATGAATTACCAGAAGAATGTAAAACTATCAGAATGTGCTTTAGAAAGGAAGATGACTGAGACTTTGTCTCATGTACATGTTAACAGAAGGGACCAGTCCCTGGAGAAGGACATCTTTCGTGGTAAAGTAGAGGATCAACAAAGAAGAGGAAGATTCACACGAGATGGATTGGCATGATGACTGCACCCATAAGGTCAAACATTGTGCTGAATGTGAGGATGGTACAGAACTGGGCAGTGATTGGTTCTGTTGTACATTGGGGTCAGTATGTTTCAGAGTCATCTGGGAGGCACCTAACAATAATAACATCTTGTGGTATGTGCAGTGGACAAGAGCTGTGGATTTATACTGGATGTGTGTAATGGGGTGGATTTTAATATATATGGTGGATTTGTACATGAGGTGGAATTCTGCATACTTCTATTGAATACGTTCATGGGGTGAAATTTCTGGGCATCTGGGCATGGGACAAGGCATCAGATTTTCTCCTAGTTAGGAGCAAACACCCCTAAGGGTCAGTGTGGAGAGGGGATGCCGACCAAAGCATGCTAGAGCTAATGGACAGCAGAGCTTAGAACTGTAACTCAGGCTGGTGTGACCTGTGGGTGTCCATGGAGGTTAAACTGGCCACACCGTGACACCATGCCATGAAGGGAAGAGGCAATGCTTTTCAGTTCCCCTCCCTGAACCTCAGCCCTCGGCCACTTCCTGGGCACCTGCTTCTCTCCCCAACGGTTCAGTTCCATCCCATATAGGTTTCATGTGAGGCAGGGGTTCTCCAGCCTTCCATACTCAGGAAAAAGGAGTGAGAAGGAACGGAGATTTTCTGAAGGAAAGTCAGTGATGGGGGTCGAGAAACATACATCATCCAATGAAATCAAAGAAAACAACATTCACAGGGACCAGGGTCCAGCTCCCCACCCTGGACAGCCCACGTTCTCCAACATGGAGGTTGAGGGAGGCATCAGGTGAAACTCAGTAGAAGCTGTTCTTCCCCCTGGGTGTAGATGAGATTGCATGTCAGTGAGTGTGGCATCTGCATTGTATGTGTGATAACACGATGATCCCACAGCCAGCAGAGAAGGCTGCTTAGCACAGAGAGCCAGCCAGCAAAGCCATCGAGGAGAAAGGCTTCAACACCTGGAAATACACCTGTGAGGAAGAATGGGGCATTTCTGTGAAGCTCTGCAGCCATGAGCGGTCCTAGATGGAAGCACCCTGGCCAGGTCCACATCCTACACCGTGCCCCCAGGCAGCAGTGAGGGGCTCACGCACTCTAGACCTGAGGCAGATGGTGCTCATGGATCCCGGACTGTCCCCTCTGCATCACACTAATCTGGGTAATAGAATGAGAAGGGGAGTATGTAGAGAGGAGTTTAGGGACTGTAATCCCCAGGGATGTCCTTCATGGCCAGTGAAGATCAGAGCTCCAGGAGTGTTGGCCAGAGGGACACAGACCTTCTTCAGGTTCCTCACAAGATAGTGGCCAGTTGTGCAGTTGGGAGAGCCATTGATTTCAAAGTCAAAATACACTTGCTCACATCTTTCGTCTTCCACTTCCTCAACAAACCACCGGCTTCTTGCACCTCGTTTTGACCACCTGTACATGATGCTAGGAGGACATTGGTGCTTAAATGCTCTGCAGGAGAAAAGCGAGGCAGTCTGTTTCCTTGGATATCCAATGAGAGAGCTCTGTCCTCTAGGGTCACTGTGAGTTGGAATTGGCTTGAAGGCAGTAGATTGGGATTTGGTTTTGGTAACATGAGGACGATGTGTTCCTCATGAGGTGACTGTCTTGAGAATAAAGTGAAGACTTCAGAATGAGCTCATTCTGCACAAATTAGGCTAGTGCTTGCTTATTTTAGGAATTATAAAGCATGCAGCCCCTGGCCCCATGACAGTGAGAGAGACCCGCTCACCAGAGACACACAGTCCCATGCCCCCAGAGGAGTCTGCCTTGGAGCAGGGACAGCTGGAATTAACTGTTCCTTCACAGCCGAGAGCTCTGTTTCTGGAAGGACGAGCATAGAATGAAGAGTGACTGTTTGCAGATTGGATATCGTCCCTGAATCTCTGCAACACTGGAAAGCGTGGAGGCCAGGGGTCTGGCTGGGCTGCAGGGGCTGTGGGACAGCTGCCTCATTAGGAGCTGTCCACTGCAGTGTCTGCATGTGACCAAGTCACTGACCCCAAAGTGAGAGGGTCCTCTGAAAGGCACTGAGGGCTGGGGAGGGACCGTGCCAACCCTGCTGACAATTAGGGGGAATCAGCCGAAGCCAAACAAGTCATTAATTACCACCAGGTCTGGGAAAAATAACAATCTAAGGGGCCAACCACCTAGGATGTCACCGTTTCGTAGGGAAAAGAGGAGGAAGCCTCCGCAATCAAGTGGACCAGCAGTGGAGTCTGTGTGGAGATATGACTGTGAAGTTGGGCAATGCAGTGAGGACAGAGTGCCCTCAGGGAAGCAGGGTCTCCTGCATGGAGAGCCAGCTGACCCTTCCTCTGTGGGTACCTCACTTGTGTTTGAGCTCCATTGTGTGAACTAGAGCAGGAGAAGAGTTGGGAAGGTTGATCAAAGGAGGGTATAGAAGAAGGTTTGTCCTCAAGAGGTTTATACAACAGACAGACAAGACAGAGTGTACATACACACATCAACAGGCACGCACATGCACACAATACACACGTGCACACACAGACACAGAGGCACACACATGTGTACACACACAGAGACATGGGCACACAGACTCTGCTTGGGGCTCAGAGAACAACAGACCGATACATGATTAGTGTGAAGGTAAAGCATTGACATACTGAAATGGGCTGCCCCCAGACAGTGAGAGGTGGAGCTGGTGGGCCGGGGGTTCTGTCTTTTATCGGTACCAGGGGTGTGGCCTGGCCTGAGGGGCATTGACCCTCAGCCTCAGGGAGGCAGGCTGAGGACAGGAGGCCATCCTGGAGTCCCATGAAGAGTGGCTGTGGGTATAACAAGTGGACCCAAGGACCGAATCAAGGGACGAAGAGGTCCACTCTAGGATGGGGGATGGGGCAGTGAGGACTGCAGGAGGTGGTCAGCACTGAAGCAGACAGGCTGAGAGGGAAACTGAGGCTCCCAACCCCACTTGGTGGTGATGGTAGACTTGGGAGGGGATATAAGTTGCCCAGTGGGGCTGCAGCCTCCTTCTCAGACATTGGGATCCCCTCCTGATCCTATCTCCTCTGTTCACACCTAAGTTCTCCTCTTACACACCTTGTCACCTTCTGCGTGTACATGAAAACAGAACAGTAAAGACAGGCCACGGCTCTCTCATCGCCTGGTCTGGGGCAGGCCTGTGAACAGTGGGGTACAGCCCTCCCCGAGGCCAGGACTGAGGGCGACAGAGAGAAGCGGAGGGTACCACTAACCCCATGTGTGCCCTGTTGACTTGCTCTGCCATGTCCCTTTGCCCCCACCCACTCTCAGTAGAAGTACACTCCTAAACAGGCCTGACTCTAGGACCAGTGGGGGTTCTCCCCAACCCAGCACCCTGGGAGACAGGCTGCTGGCTCATCTCCACCAGGGAGGGGGCTCCCAAGGACCACTCTCCATACCCCAGGGTCTCCCTCTGAGCGTTGCTAGAAGCACATTAGCCCGCAAGTCCTGTCTGCCAACCCTGAGCTTCAGTCTACAGCAGAACAGCTCCTCGGACCCAGGACCCAGATGGGGCAGATGCAGTTTCCGCTGTCCCGGCCAGACCCCTAAGCAGTCTGCAGTGCTGAGGAACCAGCCGCCCCCCCACCCCGTTCTGTCCCTCACCCCCACATCCCTTCCTTCTGGGGCTTAGCACTTTCCTCCACAGACTCTGAGGCCCCACCATAGGCAGAACAGGTGCGGAGGAACTCGACAGCTGGTCAACAGTGCCCCCTAGTGGCCACCGCCTTCTCGGCCCGCTGTCATACAGGATCCCGCTGGAGAAGTACCCGCCCCGGGGTGACCACTCAAGGCGTCCTGTGTCCTAGTGCTGGGCCTGTCACTGGCCCGGGCTCTCATGGTGCTGCTTCCCAGAAGCCCTGGGGTTACACAGCCTGTCTCAGGAGGGCAACCGAGGACAGCCAGCCTGGCCAGAGATAAGGGTTTAGGAAGGTTCCCTGGAGGAAGTGACCCAGCTGAGATTGTAAACTGGGGATTGGAGGCTGTACAGTGTGTGTAGGGGAGAGAGGCGCAAGTACAGGATGAGAGAAAGCAAGGCATGAGGAAGGCGATGAGGGTGTCCAGAGGTTGAGCATGGGGTGGGGTCTGCTGAAGGGCCCTGCGGCCACCCGCCCCTCATCATCCTGCACCCTAGCCGACTGCTTAGCTCTGCTCCTTGCCTCTGTGTGGGCACTGTTGTCGTCTTCGTCATCTTCGCTCTATGCTGTTGTGGTCATTGTGGTCGGTGCGTGTGCTGCAGTGGTCACTGGTGTTGTTGTATTGTGTGTTGTCACTGTTAATGTTTTTCTTGTTGTCGTTGTGTTATCAATAGTATCATGGGCGTTGCTTCACTCCTGTCCTTGTGCTATGCGGTCGTTGCGGCTGACATTGTTGTAGTTGTTAAGTGCATTCGAGTCGGCGCTGACTGATAGTGACCAGTGGACAGCAGAATGAAACAGTCCGGTCCTGCACCATCTATGTTTGAAGCCATTGTTGCAGTCTGTGTGTCGGCCCATCCCCTGAGGGTCTTCCTATTTTTCCCAGACCCTCCTCCACTCTCTGCAGCTAGGGTTACATGAGTTACTTCATAGACTCCTTGGAATAGGCCTGCCGCAACCCGGCTCCGTGACCCAACACTCGCAGCAGTGGCAACATGAGGTGGGCACCATGGTCAGGCTGGACCAGGGTCTCCAAGACCACTAGGTGGCCACTGGAGATGGACTTTGGAAAGTATTGTTTTTGAGAAGCAGGATGTTGAGAATCACACCAAAACTAGTGCTGGGGTCTGGCTTTGGAGGTGGGGATGCTGGTGGGTGTTGGGGGTGGTTAAGGGAGGGGCGTTGGAGGAAGTGATGATGATCTGAAATGTGATATCCCTCAGGGCCCCTGGGAGACCTTGAAGGAAGTTTCCAGGGCTCCTGTGAAAGGACAGAGAGGTGACCAACCTGAACCAAGGAAGGAGTGGTGAGGCCCAGATGCTGCCGCATTTTTGGGGAGTCCATGGGGACAATGGGGGAGGTGACAGAGTGCAGTCCCTGAGAGCTGAGAGGGATGCATAATGCCAAGGCCTGAGACTGAGGGATGCAGTGAGGGCCCATGGGCCTTTCCAAGAGCAGCATCAGTGGAGCAAGGGACCCAGAGTGGGAGGTTGGGCAGTGCCGTACCTGCCAAGTCTTCAGAGAAAGAGAGGAGCAGGACCGCTGCAATCATCCAGGATCCTGGCCCTCAGTCTGACCTGATCCTCAGCCACAAAGGACTACATCCACAGAGGACTACATCCACAGAGGACCACATCCACAGAGGACTTTGTCCACTGTACAGAGGACCATGTCCACTCTACAGAAGACCAGGTCCACTCTACACAGGACCAGGTCCACAGAGGACTAAGTCCACAGAGGACTACATCCACTGAGGACCATGTCCACTTTCTAGAGGACCATGTCCACAGAGGGCCAGGTCCACAGAGGACTACATCCACTGAGGACCATGTCCACAGAGGGCCAGGTCCACAGAGGATACATCCACAGAGGGCCAGGTCTATGGTGAACTACATCCATCCAGAGCCATATCCACTCTAATGAAGGCCATATCTACTCCACTGAGGGTCATCTCCACTCTACAAAGGACCACATCCACAGAGGGCCAGGTCCACAGAGGGTCAGGTTCACAGAGGTCCATGTCCACCAAAGGCCACCTCCACAAAGAACCCATACATAAAGACTCAGTTCTCCTGTGAGCCGGCAGCTCCAAGAATGGTTCTCTTCCTAGAGCAGACAGTGCTTGCTTGGTCAGTGATGTCTCATCGACCCCCATTAGAAAACTGAGGAATGGAGGGGTGGCTAGGTACTGATGGTGGTAGCCTGAACGCAGAATCCGCGGTGGCTGGAGATGGCTGGATAGTCTCTGCCAACTCCTCATTGACTCTGGGGGAGGAGTGTGTGACCAGACTTAGTCCCCTCTGGCCTCCTGCCATGAGACATCTGCCTCAGAAGTCAGCCCGGCCATGCCAGACATGGACGGGTATCTACCCACTTCCTCCTGCCCAGGTGGTCCAGATGGTAGGGACAATTCCTCCTGCCCTGCTCAGCTCACTGTTACTACAGCTACAGCTTGCTGTCTTCCTCTGTGTCCAGCATAACGGAAGCTGGAGTGTCCATCAGGTGACCCACCAATGTCAATTTCTGACACTGGTTTTGTGAGATGGTCACTTGAGGAGCAGCTGGCTGAGGCACTGAGGAAACGGCACCATGCTTGAAACTTTTCTGTAAATCTGAAATTACTGAAACATAAAAACTGTACTTAAAAAATCAGCTCAGTGACCCCCTAACTTGGTCTCTTACATCTGCTGTATCAGAAGTGATACAAGTTAGTACTGACAAGAGCAGAAATGGACTTGACAGACTAGAATCTAGATTCAGGGCACCTGCTATGGGGCGAGGTCCTTCCTCATAGACGTCAGCTTCTGGTGGTCCTGAACAGCCTGGACGTTACTGGGTTTTAGCTGTACCTGCCTTATGAGTGTGTGTCTGTCTCCATGTGGTGTCTCCCCCTGTGGGTGCATTTCTGTGTTTGGTCACTCATTTTAGAACTCAGAAGGGATTCGATTTAACACCCATGCTGCATTGATCTGGCCACATGACCATCACACAAGAAAACCCTTCTTCCAAACAGGTCTAATCCCCAAAGGTCTCTACTAATGAATATGCACAGATGTGCGGTAGCTTTCCTGCTGGGTTTGTGGTAAGAGACATTCTTAGTCTCTGAGTGATGCTGACAGAAAGCCCACACACCACAGCTTTCATAGACAGATGAGGCGTCTCACAGCTCGGGAACTCAAAATTCAGGGCACCAACTCCAGGGAGAAGTGCTCTGTCTCTCTCTTTCTCCATGTCTCTTGTTCTCTGTCTGCCTGTCTCTCTGTCTCTCTGCTTCTATGGCTCTCTCTCTATGTCTCTGTCCCTCTCTCTTTCTCTTTCTCTCTCTCTCTGTCTCCCTCTCTCTCTGTCTCTGTCTCTCTCCTTTTCTCTGTCTTTGTCTCTGTCTCTGTGTCTCTGTAGATTCTGAGGGAAGGTCATTGCCTCTTTCCAGCTTCTGTTTCCTGGTTCCTTGTCCATCTTCAGTACTATGTGTCTTCCCTCAGTTTCTGCTTCTTTGCTTCTATGACTAATTTGCTCCTTTTAAATCTCAAAAGTGATTAGGTTTAAGACATGGCCTACATGGATATGTTCTCATTAACACACCAAGGAAAGAATTCTCAAATAGGACCACAGTATCTGGTATGGGGATTAGAATCCCAACACATTTGTTTTTTAACTTTTTACCTGAACCAAGTGAAGGTTTACATAGCAGATCAACAATTTCACATTGCACAAATCACTCACTTTTTTTCATCTCAGTGATTGTATATTATAATCCCTTCAATGTAACATCACTTATCACACTTACTTCTTATGATTTTATTTTCCATTCCTTTTTCCCTTCTGAATTCAGCCCTTTGGCTCTCCAATGGTTGACCATTCCATGGGGAGCATACCTTACCAGTTTTGTTGTCCCCACTATAGATGTATCTACTGCTTGGTTAAAAATAGAGCCATGAGAGTCAGTTCAGCTTCTGACCTGTGGGCTGACCAACACATATTTTTGAGGGATAAATTTATTCAAAACAAATGTTTCTAGTTCCTCAGCAAGGAGACACATGAACCCCTGCATCCAGGCATAAGACTGACACACTGAAGTTCTGGTCCCCAACATGTAGACAGAAGCAGAAAGAACTGCTTCTAGCTTCTTCTGGGAGGATCAGAGTGGCATAAACGGAAAACATTCACTCACCTACTAACCAAGAGGTCCGTGGTCTATGCCACCCATGACTGGATGAAGACATCCCATCACTCTCCTGATAATTTGAGGATAAGATGGGGTAGCTGTGTATTGCATATCAATGATGGCCCACAGATAGCTCCACCGGACATTTTTTAAAACCAAACACTGTGTTTTGGGGAAAAGCACAGTCATTACTTGAGTCTAAGGAGATGAACAAACAGAGACAGAACAGTCTCAGAAGAAAGGCTTGGAGATCTGTTTTTAAAAAGTCACAGCCTTGAAGATCCCGTGGAACACATTTCCTCTGTGCACATGAGGCCACCATGAGCTGGAGTTGTTTCCTCAGCAGTGACAACAGCATCTTCTGTGAATGACCTTTTGTGCCGTGCTCATCACAGGAGAGTCCGTCCAAAAGTACTGATCCTAGAATCTCAGTTTCTAACATGCATGGCTTTATTCCAATCAAAACACAGTTAGACACCCAAAATGGGGGTGGGACTACAAAGGCAAGAAGTGACTGGCTTACAAGCTTTCAAGAGGGAACCTAGATCCAGAAGGCATGAAGGAAGGTAGTATTCAATCTGTCAGGGCAGGACTGATGAAAAGCGATGAAGATAGGTCTCTGATGGTACAATAGTGAATAATTGTTATTAGTACTGATTATGAGGGTTGGAAATGTAAAGGTAGATGTTTTGTAGCAAAGGGAGGAGAGTGATTGACTTTGCAGTCTAGGAGCATAAGTCCCTGGGACCATCAAGGGAGAAGAGTGGAGAGCAGGACCCTACCCAGAGAAGCAGTGACGCCAGAGATGGAGGCAGAGACGATGACATGAAGAGATGGAGCGACAGAGGACTCTAGACCCAGAGAGGGAGAGGGGCTGTGTGCTGACTACCAAGGGGTCAGGCTTGCAGGGTATACCCTTTGGTTGGTTGATGATGCCTGGAGGGGATTGTAACCATGGCAATGAAAGGATATATGATAGGATGAATGTAAAGCTAATGTTCTCCCATGTAAACTATCACATAATTCTCAATAAAATATTAAAAAAAAGAACCACAGTTAAACATGTCTCTGCAATCAGTGATGGCTACAGACAAATTCTTTCAGGAATATGCTCATCTTCATCTTGTTGAGGAGCCTTCAAAAAGAGGTCCACTCCAAACTGTGGCTTCTGAGGGGATCTGCTGGACCAGGGTGGTCCAAGACTGAGGGGTCAGCAGAGCAGGTTACGGTGACTCTTTTTGGAGAGATCACCAACGCATAGTCTTAGTAGATTTCCTCAAAGTGCACAGGATCATCATGGGGGCTCATTAGAAAGGCGTTTTCAGAAAATTGAAAAAAAATGCATTGGTGAGAAAAACACCAAGAAAGTTGTGCCCAGGGAAATGCCTTCCATCATGACAGTGTGTCTGCTCATTCTTAGAGTGTAGCAAGGGCTGTTCTAAGAGGATTTCACTGGGAAATATCAGCTCATCTACCCTCCAGTCCTGATCTTGACCCCTCAGATTTCTTTTGTTTCCAAAACTCAGAGGTCGTTGTAAAGAAAGACTATTGAGTTCCTCAAGGATGCCAAACCGCCATTTTGATGTGGTGTAAATCAAACAGCACAGAATTCTTTTGGGATTGTTGTTTAGTGTCATCAAGTTGACCCTGTATAGGGGTTTTGAGGCTGTGAATCTTCATGGAAACAGAAAGTCTCATCTTTCTCCTTCAGAGCAGATCGTGGGCTGGAACAGCTGACCCCAAGTTCTGCAGTCCAGCACATATTCCACAGAGCTACCACACTCCACATGGAAGCTATTAGATCCCATTAAAATGGATTTTAAAAAGAGTAAGTAAGTTGGGGGTTTAGACCTTATAAAGGGTAACTAAGTTACTTTGGTTTTGCGCTTTGTAAAAAAATCAAAACCTATTGTGCAAATCCTTGTACATCCTTATTATGAGATAGCATGTGACACATGCTGTCTTTTTTATCAACATGTTGGGTAAGAATGTAAAACAAATTCCTGAATACTAAAATGTAGCTACCTACTTAATATTCAGAAGGGTTAGAGAGATGGAAACACCACCTTCAGACGTGTACAGGCATTGTTGTTGTTGTCAGGTGCCATCGAGCTGGAACTGACTCATAGTGACCCCATGTACAGCAGAATGAAACAATGTCCAATCCTGGGCCAACCTAACTACCGCTGCCACACTTGAGTCCATCAATGATGCCACCTGGCCAATCCATCTTGTTAGGGGTCTTCCTCTTTTTCTCTGACCCTCCATCTTACCCAGCATGACATCCTTCTCCAGCGACTGTTCCCTCCAGACAATATGTCCAAAGTATGAGAGACGAAGCTTACCATCTTGGCCTCCAAGGAGCACTCTGGCTGCACTTCTTCCAAAACAGATCTATTGGTTCTTTTGGCAGTCCATGGCACTTTCAGTACTCTCCTCCAACACCACAACTCAAAGGCATCAATTCTTCTACGATCTTCCTTATTCACTGTCCAGCTTTCGCATCCATATGAGGTTATTGTGTACAGACATAGACAGAGGATATTTTAGAAACAATGACTTCCTACTTTGATATTGTTGTTTAATAAAGGTTTCTATGATTTTGTAGGAATACTTTGCAACTTACCCTCATATAGGGCCTTTTGCCACTCAGCAGGTGGATGTTCTTCCTTACTATGGGGTTTTTCTCCAACGAGTAAAAGCTTGCTCCCTTGGCTTTGTTAATGTGTCTGAGAAAGTTGATATCTCTATGGTGTTGCTGTCAAGCCAATTTTGACTGACAGTAATCCTGTATAGGGTTTCCAAGGAGCAGCTGGTGGGTTTGAGCTGCCAACCTTGTGGTTCACAGTCCAGTGTTGATCCTGCAGTGCCATACCAGGAGCCCATTTCTGTGGCTAACAAGTAACTATTCAAGACAAATTCCAAATGAGGCAACTGGAATGAGACATTTTTGCAGGGTCCTGCATGATATTAGATGGGAAAATGAGCTCTCAGCCCATTCTAGTTTTTGTCAGTGAGTGGGTGCAATTAGTTGATTGACAGTTGAAGTGGATGGTCTTGGGGATCTATGTGGGATCCTTCTTGACCATGGAATCAACAGCTTGATGAAGATATGCAATCGATCTCATGAAAATTACAGGATAAGAAGGCGATGGTTATGTTGCATAGCAGTGATGGTTCACACATCATTCCACTGGGTGTTTTTAAAAACTCCAGCACTCTCTTTTGAGGCCAGACACAGACATTTCTTGAGTTCAAGGAGATGGCCAACCTTATCCTCAAAATGAGTGTGTCCGTCTCCCAGGGCTGCTGTGACAAGACACCACTAGGGTGCAGCTTCAAGGAGCAGAACTATATCCTCTCAAGGTTCTGGAGGCTGGGAGTCCAAGTCCAGGGTGCCAGCGGGACTGTGTGCTCTTTCCTGTAGAGGAAGATCCCTCCTTGTCTCTCCCAGGTTCTGAGACCCCAGATATTTCTTAATGCACCTCAGCTTTTAGACACATCTTTGCAGGGCATGAATCTCCCTGCTGGGTGTGACCACATTTCTGACTCTGATTTTCTCTTTAGTAGGACACCACTCAAGAGGGATTTGCTCTACTTCAGTGTGGCCTCATTTAAGTTAACTGATAACAAAAGAAAGACCCTACTTTCAAATAAAGTCCCATGCACAGGTGCAGGAGATAGGAGGTGACTCCAACCGTAGCAGGTGTGTAGACATGTGCTTGAGTTGTCCAGGGCATCGGTTATGATTTGCATTGTCACCAAGCTCTGATGGACTTACCTGGGCTCTGGAGACAGATATATTAGTAGCACACCATAACTGGTTCCTGGGCCTCTACCCTCACCATGACCAGGGACTGAGTCTACCCTGACATGCTCGGCACTCTCAGAGTGAGGGCTCAGTCTAGAAACCAGCGTGTAAGCAGGGCAGGTGAAAGAGGTAGGAGGGAGGACCCAGGAGGCACAGAGGAGCTTCATCAAGTTTAAGAGATTTGCTATATCAGGAAGCAAGTAGGCCCATCAGAGGAGCGAGAGCTGGGGTCCTGTGGGGAGGGGCCAGAGGAGCTGAGGGCCAGAGTCTTGTGGGGAAGGGGCCATCATCATCATGTGGCTCCCTAGGAAGCCCCAGCCACCAGTCAGGAGCAGGCAGTCACAGGAGCTGTGTAGTGCCAAGTCCAATTGTAATCCTTGTCTTCTTGTAGCAGCTGTCTCCAGTGGGAAGGCCCTTGTTCAGCGCAGAGCAGTTAAGTCCTACACTGAGGGTCACACAGTCATCCTGACAGGCGAAAAGTTGACTCTAGGCTGCAGTCATACCTGAGCACTCCTCACTTCGTCTGTGAGGAGGGGGTGCTCTCACTGCTGCTCTGAGAGAGTCATGTTCCTAACAGAACCCGGATCCCGTGTCTGTCCTTTCAGCCTGTGGCCTCTTGGTGGGTTCCAGTGCTGAAGCAGCACTCCCCCAAGTGCCATCACCATAAAAAGACAGTTGTTCTTGGGATGAGTTGAACTCACAGTGCGCCTGACTTATGGCAACCCCGCGTGTGCCAGTGAAGAACTGCGCTCCATGAGACATCCATAGTCAATCTCCAGACCTTTCTTTCACAGGACCGCTGAGTGGACTAGAACGTCCAACCTCTCAGTTATCTGGGGAGTGGGTTAACCATTTGCATCCCTGGTGCCCATCCCAGGCTGGCAGCAGGTAGGAATCGCTGACCTGCCCCCAGCCCCAGGGCCTCTGACGTAAACATAGGGATTGTGGATGTCAGCATGGGAAGGGCTTTGATCAATGTGACAGAACTGGTACCCCCAATCCTCCTGCATGGGTCACCTTCACTCTGTGCTGAGCCCTTATCCAGGTCGCACAGCCCCCCTGGCCCTATTCCAGTCCCTCACCCACCATCCTTGGTTCTAGTGACATCTTCCCACCCTGTGTCCCTCCAACATAGCTGCCCCTCCTGCTCAGTGTAGACCGATCCTTCTGCTTCATCTATTCCCAGTCCTCTAGTCTAGTTCCTGAAATGCCCCCCGGCTCCACCAACAGCCACCCAAGCCGAGTCGGCCTGCAATCCAGGGCTGCTGGGAGCAGAAGTCCCCTGGCACGACCTGCCTCTCACTCATGCCTGTTACCTCTGGCCCTGTGGCTGGTTCGGCATGAAGTGTTTAATAAATGTTTAATAGAAACAGTAAAAGATCAACTTGCAATGGCTGAAGATTTTTGTTCTGGGACTTGGGGAGTGCTCTGGGTCAGTAACAAAACGTATCACAGCAGATGACAGGTGGGGTAGTACCCGGGATTCATGCAGAGTCCTTCCCCCCGCCCCCCAGTTCAGAGAAGTGCTATGGGAGAGGGCCTGACCAGCAGCAGCTGTGACCATCTCAGTCTCGGGAAAAGCTCTCACTGCCCAGAAGCCTGAATGCAGCCATGGGCACCCTGAGGTCTGTTGGGTGTGAACATTGAGTGAGTGATGTTTAAGTGCATCTGGACACACCCAGCCTGGTGTGGACCCCAGCCTGCCCCAAGGCTGTGGCTCCAGAAAGTGGAAAGGAAAACCTGAATAATTGTCTCTAAACCTGACCTCACCCCACCTCCCAAAGAAATAAACAAATAGAAGAATTTCTCATAGAGATTGAGATGTTGTTTGTTGATTGTAAGTACCTTTCACCCACATTCAACTCATAGCAACCCTATATCGGGGTTCCTAGGAGTGGCTGGCAAGTTTTACCCATCAACCAACCTTGTGGTTCAAACTGACCTTGAAGGCAAGTGCTTACTGTAAGTCACCATACCAGAACTCTGGAGATTGAAGTACAATCTGTAAAAATAAAAAATAAAAAATTCTTGAGTTAAAAAAAAAAAACAAAAACCTGTGAAAAGTGTTTAAAGGCTGAAATGTTTAAAGCAAAGATGGCACTTTGAACATTAAAGTTCAAATTGCCTCAATCACCTCAGATGTATGCAAAAGCTGGACAATGAACAAGAAAGACTGAAGAAATGCCTTTCAGTTACAGTGATGAAGAAGAGTATTGACTATACCATCAGCCAGGAAAACAAACAAATCCATTTTGCAATAAGTATAGCCAGGTGTTCCTTGGAAGCCAGGATGGCCAGACTCCATCTCACATCTCACATGTTGTAAGGAGAGGCCCTTCCCTGGAGAAGGACATCATACTTAGAAGACAAGCATCATGCAAAAAGAGGAAGACACAGTAGCTGTGACAATGGACTCAAACACATCATGGACTGTGAGAGTGGTCCAGGACCCGGCCGTGTTTCATTCTCACATACATGAGGTTGCCATGAGTAGGAACCAACTCCATGGCACCTATATGGCACCTCAACAACTATGGGTAGGCACCTCCATGGCAGCTCAACAAAAGCAATGTAAAAAATGATTTTTAAAATAAAAAGATAAATTATGAGTATAATACAATGTAACAAAGCATAAACATATAGATAGATGTAGGTATAGTTATAAATATAAATATAATCTGTGGTTAATGATGAGGATGTGTTCCAAGTACCAGACTAAAGCAATGGGAATTAATACCTCCTCCAGGCAGAAGCACAACAAACACAGAAGACTGGACGTTAGGAGAAGAAAGATGGGGTTGGAAGGAACGCCTGGGAGATCAAACATGTTAGCAATCTGAATTCCACTGTGTGAAAACAGGAGTCACAAGAATTCCATTGTAATGGATACTCATTTGTTTGAGCTGTAAAAGGTGCCCATAATACAGAATGCAAATCTCCCAGAGAACCAAGCTGGTTAAAGGGTTGTGCGCCCAGGCTTTCCCTGATAGAAACCCCCAATAGTAAAGGCGGGGTGACAGGCAAGGCACAAGACAGGCACATTCTTCCCACTTATTCTCTGGGATCCTGGATGTCAGAGCAATATGCTCACTGCTCCTGACATCATTTCCCCTTGGGAGGTAAGGAATGAAGCAGCAATCCCAAAGTCATCACAGAGAACCTTCACAGCAGTACGATGAGGACACCTTCAGAGATGCAAGTTGGAGAGCAGGTACCACCTGCACACCTTATCTGAAGAAAATGCTCAAGAAGGACTGAAATAAACAAACCAATGAATAAGACCTGAGAACGTGGAGGGGTCTCCTCAAGGAGGTACAGAGTATCATCCCTATGCTGTGTGTCCTTCCTGGGGACAGAAGAAAACTCATCACCTCATGCTTATAGACACACAGCTGCAACAAAGTAGTTACACATTGCAAACATTGCACTGTACGCTGCTCTTTTCTTCACTGAAAATGTAATGAGGGGATATTTTATAGCAGTATATAAACAGCTTTCTCCATCATAGTTAGCAGCTATACAGGGTTCAACTGCATGGCTGTGCCATAATTTATATAATCACTCTCCTATTGTTGGACATTCAGGTTGTTTCCAGTCAGCAGTTTTTACTAGCTTCATTGAATGGACCAAAACTGCCAGAAGAATGAACAAATCTGCCTTAGAGGAAGCATAGTCAGAAGGCTCCTTAGAAGCAAAGATGGAAAGACTTTGTCTCATAAACTTTGGACATGTTGTCAGAAGGGACCAGTCTCAGAAGAATGACATCATGCTCTGTAAAATAGAGGATCAATGAAAAAGAAGAAAACCTTTCACAAGATAAAGTGACACAAAGGCTGCAAAAGTGGGCTCAAGCATAGAAATGATTGTGAGGATGGTGCACGATTGGGAAATGTATTGTTATACTGACTCAACAGCACCTAAAAACAACCACATCACAATGATCATTTTTGTTCCTACACCATTTTTTGCTATACGAGTATATCAGATAAAGATCTGTATCCTGGTGAAGATCAAAGACCACAGCCTTCAGTATGCATTGCACTTCAATTGAAAGAAAACAAAAACCTTCACAGCTGAACCACTAAATAACATCATGATAATGGAGAAAATATTGAAGTTCAAATCAAAAGCTTCATTTTGCTTGGATCCACAATCATGGACGAAGCAGTAACAGTCAAACAATGTATTGTATTAGGCAAATGTGCTGCGCATGACCTCTTTAAAGTGTTCAAGAGCAAAGATATCAGTTTGAGGACTAAGGTGTGCCTGACCCAAGCCATGGCGTTTTCAGTTACCACCTATGCATTATTAACTATCCAACTTTCACCTAGGTGAAAGACTGTACAAGAACTGACACATTTGAGTTATGTGTTGGAGGAGAATGTTGAAAGCACCAATGGACTGCCAGAAGAGCAAATAAATTCATGTTGAAAGTGGTACAGTCAGAATGCTCCTTAGAGACCAGAATGGCAAAACTTGGGCTCTCATACTTCAGACAAGTTATGAGGAGGAACCAGTCTCTGGATAAAGACATCATGTTTGGTAAAGTGGAGTGTCAGTGAAAAAGAGGAAGTCCAGCAATGAGATGAATTGGCACAGTAGCCAATTAAGATGAATTGGCAAGTATGACAGATGAAGTTTGGCCATCTTGGCCTCCAAAGAGCACTCTGGCTGCATAAAGACCAGGTAAATGCTTAGGGAATGTACTGCAGTCAAACTTCCAAATTAATATGTATCAATTGGAAATTATAAAGTAATGATAAATAAGATTATTTTTATCACATTAACAAAAACAAGTAATTAAAGTGAATAATGGACTCATTGGGAAAGGTGTGCGACAATGTTGTGTTCCCTCACCATACTTATTCAACCTGTATGCTGAGCAAATAATACGAGCAGCTGGGTTCTATGAAGAAAAACGTGGCATCAGGATTGGAGGAAGACTCATTAACAACCTGCAATATGCAGATGATATAACCTGGCTTGCTAAAAGTGAAGAGGACTTGAGACATTTACTGATGAAGATCAAAGAGCACAGGCTTCAGTATGGGTTGCATCTCAATGTCAGGAAAACCTTCATGACTGGACCAATAAACAACTTTCTTATCAATGGAGAAAAGATTGAAGTTGTTAAGGACTTCATTCTTCTTGGATCAACTATCAACACTCGTGGAAGCAGTAGTCAAGAGATCAGACCACATATTGCATTGGGCAAATCTGTTGTACAGGAACTTTTTAAAGTGTTGAAGAGCAGAGATGTCAGCTTGAGGACTAAGGTGTGCCTGACCCAAGCCATGGTATTTTCTATAACCTCATATGGATGTGAAAGCTGGACAGTGAATAAGGAAGATTGTAGAAGAATTGATGCCTTTGAGTTGTGGTGTTGGAGGAGAATACTAAAAAAGTGCCGTGGACTGCCAAAAGAACCAATAGATCTATTTTGGAAGAAGTGCAGCCAGAATGCTCCTTGGAGGCCAGGATGGCTAAGCTTCGTCTCTCATAGTTTGGACATATTTCGCTGGAGAAGAATGTCATGCTGGGTAAGATGGAGGGTCAGAGAAAGAGAGGAAGATACCCAACGAGATGGATCAGCCAGGTGGCATCATTGATGGCGTCAAGTGTGGCTGTGGTAGTGAGGTTGGTCCAGGATCGGACATTGTTTCGTTCGGCTGTATATGGGGTCACGATGAGTCAGTTCCAACTCGATGGCACCTGACAACAACAATAACAACACACGTGTTGCTGTGTGTTACTGTGCATGCGCTGGACTGCAAAAGTTGCATTGAACCACAAGTTTGGTGGTTCAAGCTTACCAGCTGTTCCTCAGAAACCCTATACAGAGTCATTATGGATCAGAATTGATTCTAAGGCACTTAACAACAACAAAAGTGAATAATAAACATAAACCAACTGCCAGCAAGTCAATTCCAACTCAGAGTGACCCTGTAGCACAGTGGTTCCAGAGAGTTTCTGATCCTGTAAATCCTTACAGGTCCAGACAGCCTCATCTATCTTCTGGGGAATGACTCGTGTGTTTGAACTGCCCACCTTGTGATTAACAACTTCGTACTTCACAACCAGGCCTCCTTAATAAACATAATATGCAGAAAAGAAAAGAATCATATGTAGTGATTATACTAATGTTATATGAGTGCTGAAGAACATAGTTTTCCATTCTGATTTTTGTTTGTTTGTTTGTTAAGTGCCGTCAAGTCGGTTCCGACCCATAGCGACCCTGTACAGGGTTTCCGAGGGTGTAAATCCTTACAGGAGTAGAAAGCCTCATCTTTCTCTCGCAGAGCGGCTGGTAGTTTCGAACCGCTGACCTTAAGGTCCGCAGCCCGATTCGTAACCACTACGCTACCAGAGCTCCTAAAAAAAAACTCTATGGAAAAACACAAACAAACTTAAAGTATGAGGAAAGGTTGAAGATAAAGAAAGGAACAAGAGAAGCCAGGCAAAGAAAGCTTCTCCCTGTGTTTCCCTGTGCCATACTGTGCTGGTTCACATGTTACTGTGGTGTTGGAAGCTCTGTCATCAGCATTTCCAATGCCAGTAGGGTCACCCACAGGGGGCCGCTTTCAACAGAGCTTCCAGATAAGAGGGACTGGGAAGAAAGGTCAGTGATCTATTTCAGAAAGTTGTAGTTGTTGTTGTGCATCAATGAGTCACTACTGCCTTACAGTGACCCTGTACTGGGGTGGGAACATCGGCCCACAGACCGTATAAGGCCTGCGTAAGCATTTGGTATGGCCTTGCCAATGCAACCACAGTTCCAGCCATCACCTTATTGTTATTGTGGATGTTGTTAAGGGTCATTGAGTCAGTTTCAACTCATAGCGACCCTGCACAGGGTTTCCAAGGAGCAACTGGTGGCTTTCAACCACCAACTTTTCAGTTTAAACTGACCTTGCATTGGAAAGCTTATCCTATAGCACCACACCAGGACTGTAACTGGGATTTTGGAAGCTATGCCATGGGTATTTTAAATGGCAGGGTCACTCACAGTGGGCTGGTTTCAGCTGAGCTTCCAGACAAAGATAGATTTAGAAGAAGGAGAGACAGACTACTTCCAAATATTTAGTCACTGAAAACCTGGTGAATAGCAGAACACCATCAGCCACAGATTATTGAATACTGAAACATGATGAAAGGCACAAGAATATTGTCAGATATAGTGCCAGAAGATGAGCCCCTCAGGTTGGAAGGCATTCAAAATGCGACTAGGGAAGAGCTGCCTCCTCAAAGTAGAATTGACCTTGATGACATGAATGGAGAAAAGCCCTTGGGCCCTTCATTTGCTGATGGGGCACAACTCAAAATGAAGAAAAACAGCTGTAAACATCCATTAATAACCAGAGCATAGAATGTATGAATATGAATCTAGGAAAATTGGAAAATGTCTAAAATGAAATGGAACACATAAACATCAGTATCCTAGTCATTAGTGAACTGAAATGGACCGATGTTAGCCATTCTGAATCTAACAACCACATGGTTTACTATGTCTGGAATGATAATTTAAACAGGAATGGCATCACATTAATCATCAGAAAGAACATATCCAGATCAGTCATGAAGTACAATGCTGTCTGTGATAAGAAAATATCCATATGCTTACAAGGAAGACCAGTTAATACCACTATTATTCAAATTTGCACACCAACCACTAAAGACAATGATGATGAAATTGAAGAATTCTACCAACTTCTCCAGTCTGAAATTGATCAAACATTCAATCAAGATGTATTGGTAATTACTAAAGATTGGAATGCAAAACTTGGGAATAAAGTGGAAGGATCAGTACTTAGAAAACATGACCATCTTGATAGAAACAATGCTGGAGATTGTGTTACAGAAATTTGCAAGACCAATGACTCCTTCATTGCAAATATCTTTTTTAAACAACATAAAAGGCCACATGGACCTCACCAATCGGAATACACGTAAACCAAATTGACTACATCTGTTAGGTGTTGGGCTGCTACCAACAAGTTCAACTGTTTGAACCTAGCAGCCAATCCACAGGAGAAAGACGAGGCTGTTAGTTCTCAGAAGATTACAGCCTTGGTCACTATTGGTTGGAATTGACTCAACAGCAGTGGTTTCTTGTAGGAGGCTGTTGTTAGGGACCTTCAAGTTGATTCTACAGGACAGGATAGAGCATCCAAGGCTGTATACCTTTTCTGGAAACATACTGCTGTATCTTTCTCCCTCAGAGCAGCTGGTGCATTCAAACTTCTGACCTTCCAGTTAGCAGAAGAACATTTAACCTGGCATCATCAAGTTAATTACAACTCAGTGACCCTACAGGGCAGAGTGGAACTGACTCATAGGGTTTCCAAGACAACCATGTTTTGTGGAAGCTGATTGCCTCATCCTTCTCCTGCGGAGCAGCTGGTGTGTTCGAACCACCAATCTTTCTGTCAGCAGCTAAGCATTTCATCTCTGTGCCACTAATGCTCCTCAGAAAACACTTGAAACAGGATCAGTGGGAGTGTTTCTTGTAGAAAATTCTCCTAGAGATGCAAGGAGACCTGATACAATTGCTATTGAGTGAGAAGTCCCCACAGCCAGCTCACGCTAGTACAGATCTGGTATATAATGAAATGATAGTACAGAGAGACCCAGAGAAATTGCATTACATGGCCACTAAACTCGATCAACTCGATCATGACACACTAACACCATTCACACAACTGCACTAAGTGGTTTACACATTAACATCTTCCAGAAAAAAATAACAGTGTCTTCATTTGCGGAAATAATTCACAAAATATTGACTATGTGCTAGGTCGTAAGTAAAACCTTTTTAAAAATTAAAATGGAAGTTGAGATTTTATAGGTAACATTCTCTGATCATAAAAGTTAAGATGAAAAGGAACAGATTAATGAAAATGTCTCAAGTGCTTAAAAATAATACATTCACTCATTGATAATCTTTGAAACAAAGAGATAATCAAAAATCAAATTACAAAGAACCTGAAAAGCATAGAAAAGGAGAACATTTCAAGACAAGACCAATTGGACACAGGGAAAGCTCTATTAAGAGGAAACATATTGCCTTAAAATGGCTTCATTAGTTAGGAAGGAAAACAAAGATTAAAGAAGTTGGTACTCTGCCTAAGCAAATTAGGGAAATAACAAAGTGGACTCAGAGATATTAGGAAGAATAAATTTAATAAACTAGAGAGCTAAAAATAATGAAAGAGTAAATAAAAATAAGTAGAAAGCACAACTTGATTTCAATTTTGTTTATTTGAAGTTAAACCTTTGCAAATTAAATATGGGAAGAAGAGAATTGGAGGTAAAGAGACTGAATTCATCAATATATCAAAAATAATAATATATTATAATCAAGTAGAATTTAAGGATACTTTCTACTTCCTATCCACCAGGTCTAATTGAAATGAAATTATCAGTACAGGATAGCCAACCAAGGTGTCTCCATTACCTAGGGCTATTTTAACAGAAATATTACAAGTGGATGAGTAGCAAAAAGAAATTTATTCTCTCACAGTTTAGGAGATTAGAAGTCTGAATCCAGTGCACCAATGTTAAGGGATGACATTCTGTCTGTGTGAGTTCTGGGGGCAAGGCCTTGTCTCCTTTCAACATCTGTGGGCCAGGTGTTCCTTGGAGATCTCCATGTGTCATGGCATCAATCTACTCCTTGGTCTAGGAGGTTCCCAAGGCTGGAACCCCAGGCCCAAAAGACATACTCGTTCCAAGCCCTTCTTTCTTGGTGGTAATAGGTCCTTCTGATTTCTGTTCATTTGGTCAGCTTCTTTTGTATCTCAAAACAGACTGACTCAAGATATAGCATAATCCTTCAGATTGTGTCTCATCAGCATAATATATACCAACATATATCAAGGTGGATAGGAAGCACAGTGGTTGGGATTATCATTTCATTAAATTTGTGATTCAGCCAGGATCTATCTAGATTCATCAGAGACAAGAGTGGCAGAATGGGAACATAAGGGCATGACCTTTCATTCATTCTTCCGAATCTTGATTGTGGCTCTAACCTGTGTAGTTCCTCAAGAGTTCGATTTTTTGTTGTCAATGTTGTTAGCAGTTGTAGTAGTCATTGTTGTTGTTAAGTGTCTTGAAGTTGGTTTCAATGCACTGTAATCCTGTATAGGGTTTTCAAGGAGCAGCTGGTGGGTTTGAACAGCCGACCTTGCGGTTACCAATTCAATGCTTAGGCTACAGTGTCACACCAGGACTCCAACAGTAATAGTTGTTGTTATTGTTGTTAAGTGCCATTGAGTCAGTTCTGGCCCATAGCAACCCTGTATATGGTTTTCTAAGAGCATCTAGTGAGCTTGAACTGCCGACCTTATGGTTCAAACTACCTTTGCAGGCCAGCGCATGAACCCACAGTGCCACACCAGGCCTCCAATGGTAACAGTAGTACTTGTTAAGTTTCTGTGACGCGCTGTCACGTTGGTTCCAACTTATAGTAACCCTGTATAGGGTTTCCAAGGAGAAGCTGGTGAGTTGGAACAGCCAACCTTGTGGTTCGAACGAACCTTTCATCCTGTGCTCATCCTACACACACACAACAGGGCCCCATAGTAGTAATAGTAGTAATAGTATGTTGGTGAGAGGAAAGAAAACGTATAGGACTTTCCACTTAGCCCACCCTACCATAACGTATATCATGGAACAAATAACACTTTACTCATATAGGTTTATACTCACTAAATACAGAGAACATCCTCACTGAACGCATAGAACCATACTCTGTATACTTGTAGAACCATAATAATTATACTCATAGAACCATACCCACTGAACTCATAGGATCATGTCTACTATATGAT
>NW_006408615.1:150298-151950 GCF_000296735.1 Chrysochloris asiatica | reverse complement strand
AAAGAAAAGAAAAACCATTTGAAAGATTTCTCCTCTAAGCCCTGCAATTTTCCCTCTTTGCTCTAGTTTTCTGCTCCAGAGGGCTTGATACTTTTGTCCAGATTGACTGACATTTTCTTGGGTAGGTTGCAAAAAACTTATGGCTTGTAATTTTCTGTCTGGTTCTGAGCTACTGCCTGCTCTGTGATTAGTATGTAAGTTGCAGTGATTGGTCAATGGACTATTCAAATGAAAAGTCTGAAAGCTACCCAGAAAAGAGTTTGTGGTCTACTGAAAGGGAATTGGGCAGTTTGTGGTCTTGGTGAGAGTGTCATGCCTTGAACTTGACATGGAGCATGTGTATTTAATTAGCCAGACTCACAGAGGCTTTGTCAGACTGTGGAAGCTTGTGTGTTAATGTGATGCTAGAAAATATGCCACCAGTATGTTATATATCTGCAGGTTCACCCATGGTGGACAGGTTTCAGATGAGCTTCCAGAACACAGATTAGGAAAAAGGTGAGGCAGACTAGTTCTAAGTGCTTAGCCACCAAAAACCGTATGAAAAGCAAAGGAACACTGTCAGCACCAGAATATTGAATATTGAAACATGATGAAGAGCACCAGAATATTGTCAGAAACAGTGCTGGGAGATGAGATTCTCAGTTTGGAGGGCACTAAAAATACAACAGAGGAAAGAGCTGCCACCCAGAAGTAGAGTTGACCATGAAGAAATGAATGGAGTCAAGCATTTAGGACCTTAATTTGCTGATGGGGCAAAACTCAAAATACGGAGAAAGAGTTGTAAACATCCATTAACAACTGGAACACAGGATGTACCAAATATGAATCCAGAAAAAAATTGGAAGTTGTCGAAAATGAAATGGGCAACTTCAGGTTTGAGGGTGGGTGAAGTAGAGATAAATAGGAAAGGCTCCTCAGAAGGGGTGCGGAAAAAACAGGGACAGAGTTTTCCCGGAACAGCACAAGAGTTTGGGATCTTTTATAAGGTGCCAGGCGCCAGTTTCACAAACCCAACTGTGGAGAACTCTGACTATGGAAGCAAAATACAGTGATTTTTGAATTGATTCCTTACAGATAAGAGGGCAGGGCCACAGTGAAATGGATGCAATGATACAGCACTAAAATCCTTGGACCTACATCTGGAAAAAGAGGTGTGATGGATTTTTCATTTTTCACTTTTTTTTCCCCCTCTCCCCGGTCACACTGTCACTTCCCAGCCTGGACAACTTCAGGTAGGCAGGATTGCACACATAAAAGGGTCCAGTGTTGTGCCCAAAGTTTTCCTATGGCACAGGGAGGAGGTTCCTGGGAGCCCCATTGGTCCCACAGGCTGCTTCTTATGATGTCTGACAAAGGGACCCAGCCCTAAAGTTAACCTGGGTGAGACCCTTTATCCCAGCCTGTACAACAAAGGCTATTAGACAGTCAGCTAGGATTTCATTTTTGTTTTTAAATGGTGGTTTTCATCTCTGGTTTTATATTGTTTCTGGTTTTGTTCCTTTTGGTCTTAACTTTTTTCTTGGGGGTGGGAGCTTTCTCACCCTACCGTACCCAAGAAGAGACAGCAATTGTGCTCATATAGCCAAGCTATATGACTATAAACTGGGTAGTAGAAGAAATTGAACATGCATTCACAAAGTTGCTAGAAA
>NW_006408615.1:148085-149188 GCF_000296735.1 Chrysochloris asiatica | reverse complement strand
CTCTGCAAATAGGAACCAGACAAGGATGCCCTTTGTCACCACTCCTATTCAATATTGTGTTAGAAGTTCTAGCCAGAGCTACGCACAAGATAGGGAAATTAAATGCATCCAGATTGGCAAAGGAGAAGTAAAACTCTCTCTATTTGCAAATGATAGGATCCCATACATATAAAACCCACAAAGACTCAGTAAAAATGCTACTAGACCTCACTGGAGGATTCAGCAATATGTCAGGGTATAAGATCAACATACAAAAATCAGTTGGATTCCTCTATACCAAAAATGACAGTGCCGAAAAGGACATTAGGAAAGTAATACCATTTACAAAAGCCACCCAAAGGACGAAATATCTAGGAATAAACATAACCAGCGAAACAAAGAATCTATACAAAGAAAACTACAAAACACTACTACAAGAAACCAAAAGAGACTTACAAAAATGCAAGAATGTACCATGCTCCCAGATACGAAGACTTAACATCGTGAAAATGTCAATACTGCCCAAAGCAATTTACACATATTATGCAATCCCAATCCAGATTCCAAGGGCATTCTTCAAAGAGATGGCAAAATCAATTACAAACTTTATATGGAAGAGAAAGAGACCCAGGATAAGCAAATCACTGCTTTAGAAGAAAAACAAGGTTGGTTGGAAGTCTCTCACTCCCTGATTTCAAAATGTACTACACAAATACCGTGGTCAAAACAGTGTGGTACTGGTACAATGAAAGATACATTGATCAATGGAACAGAATCGAAAATCCACAAATTAACCCATCCATATAGAGCCAACTGACTTTTGACAAAGTACTTAAGTATATTGAATAGCGAGGAGATAGTCTCTTCAACAGATGGTGCTGGCAGAACTGGAAAGCAATATGCAAAAGACTGAAGCATGACCCTTACCTCACGCCATATATGAAAACTAACTCAGCATGGATTAAACACCTAAGTGTGAATCCTAGACCATCAATTTTAAAGGCCGTCAATGAAAAAACAGGGACAATTGTGATAGTTCTAATACAGGGCATACACAGACTACCAAACATTTTGAAAATTACACAAACAAAAATAGACAAAATAGATGATTGGGACATACTAAA
>NW_006408615.1:138412-141252 GCF_000296735.1 Chrysochloris asiatica | reverse complement strand
TGAAGCATCTACCCACGCATGCAGATAATACCCACTTTACCTTGCTTCAATGACTGGATGATCAGAGCTCGACTAGAAGAAGAAGAGGGAAAAAAAGAGTAATCTGATACCATTTGATGAACTTGACCTACACCTACGGATGCAGAATGTTATGGATGGGGCTCAGGATTCCACCTAGAGACCTATACACGACAAAGGCTTCACAAGAAGCTATTTCACTGGACAAGGTCTAGAATTCCTTTTAGGTATTCCAATCAATTACAGGCTGAAGACAGGCTTACAAGCTTTCTGAAATCATGTTTCCTGATATTCCTTTCTATCCCACTTAATTGTAGGCAAGGGAAACCAATATTCATAAGACAGTCAAGCATTCTTACCATTATTTCTTCTCTTTTACCCATTTAGAATACGCCTCAATCCCTGTATCATAGAGCCCTTTTGAAATATATGACTTTTTGCAAAACCAATGACTTAGTCATTGAAAATACCCTTTAAAACAACATTAAAAAAAAGCAAAAATTCCCATGGATTTCACTAGATGGAATACACAGAAATTGAATAGAATACTTCCGTGGGAAGAAATGGTAGAAAGACTTCATACCATCAGCCAAAACAAGGCCAGGGGCAGACTGTTGAACACTCAACAATTGCTTAAATGCAAGTTTAGGCTGAGGCTGAAGAAAATTAAAACAAGTCCATGAAAGCAAAAATATGACCTTGAACATGCCTCACCTGAATTTAGAGATCATCTCTAAATCAAATTTGAGGCATTAGACACTAATTACTGATGACAAGAAGAATTATGGAAAGACATCAAGAATCTCATACAGGAAAAAAAAATAATAAAAGGTCATTGAAATGACAAGAAAGAAGGAAAAGACAAAAATGGATGTCTGAAGAGATTTTAAGACTTGCTCTCCAGAGATGTTAAAGCAATGAAAGAAATTAGGAGGTAAAAGAGCTGAATAGAAAAATTTGAAAGGCAGCTCTAGAACTCAAAGTATTAAAATGAAATGTAAAAATGATATAGAGTTAGAAAAACAAAAGAGAAGAACACGTTCATCTCTTCTCAAGCTGGAAGAACTAAGGAAAAAAATTAAAGCTTCAAGTTGCAATATTGGATATAGGTTAATGCACTGGACTTCAAGGTCAGTTTGAACAACAAGGTCAGCAGTTCAAGCTTACCAGCTGCTCCAAAGAAACCCTATAGAGGGTCACTACCAGTCAGGAATGACTTGACACATCTTAACAACAACAACAGGCAAAAATTCAATTATACAGAAAGCATCAAAAGAAGATGGAAGGAATACACAGAGGCATGGTAGCAAAATGGAATGGTCAATATTTAACCATTCCAAAGGGTAGCATATGAACAAGAGCTAATGGTACTGAAGGTAGAAATCCAAGGTACATTGAAGGCATTGACAATGTACAAGGTTCAGAGAATTAATGTAATACAAATTTAAATATTTCAAAAAAATAATGCAGCACTGGAGGCTCTCACTCATCTATGATAAGAAATTTGGAAGACAGCTACCAGGCCAACTGCTGAGAAGAGATCCATATCTGTGCCCATTCCAAAGAGAAAAGACTCAATGGATTGTGGAATTCATCACACAATACCATTATTATCACAAGCAAGTTAAATTTTGCTAGTGATAATTTATAAAACAGCTGCAACAGTAAAATGACAGGGAACTTCCAGAGATTCAAACCAGATTCAAATGAGGATGTGAAACAAAGGATATCATTTCTGATGTCAAGTGGATCTTGTCTGAAAGCAGAGAATACCAGAAAGATGTTTACCTGTGCTTTATTCATTATGTTAAAGCTTATGACTATTTGATCATGCCAAGTTATGGATAACATTGCAGAGAATGAGTAGTCTAGAACACTTAATTGTGCTCATGAGGAACCTGTACATAGACCAAGAGGCAGTTATTCAAACAGAACAAGGGCACACTGAATGTCTTAAAATTATGAAAAGTGTATGACAGGGTTGTATTCTTTCACCATAGTTCTCCAATCTGTATGCTGAGCAAATAATCCCAGAAAGTGGATTATATGGAGAAGACCATGCCATCAGAATTGGAAGAAGACTCATTAACAACCTGCAATATATGGATGATGCAATCTTGCTTGCTAAAAGCCAAGAGGACTTAAAATACTTAATGGTGAAGACCAAAGACCATAGCCTTCAGTATAGGTTGTACCTCAATGTAAATAAAACAAAAATCCTCACCACTGGATCAATAAATAACATCATGAAAAATGAAGAAAAGATTGAAGTTGTCGAAGACTTCATCTTGCTCACATCAACCATCAACACTCACGGAACAGCAGTCAAGACATCAAACAACATATTACATTAGACAAATCTTCTGCACAAGACTTTCTTAAAGAGTTCAAGAGCAAAGATACCAGTTTGAGGGCTAAGGTGCACCTGACCTAAGCCATCATATTTTCAATAGCCTCATATGCATGTAAAAGTTCAACAAAGAATAAGGAAGACCACAGAAGACTTGATGTGTTTATTTATGGTGTTGGATAAGAATATTAAAAGTATCACGGAATTCCAGAAGAATAAACAAATTTGTGTTGGAAAAAGTTCAGATAAATGTTCCTTAGAAGAGTTCATCTCTCATACTTCAGACATACTATCAGGAGAAACCAGTCCTTGAAGGAAATCATGCTTTATAACGTGGAGGGTTAGTGAAAAGGAGGAAGTTCCCAACAGATGGATTGTTAAAATGGCAGCAGCAATGAGCTCTACTGTACTGATTGTGAAGATGTTCAGTATCAGGTAGTGTTTCATTCTATTGTGTATAGGGTCACAATGA
>NW_006408615.1:135421-137922 GCF_000296735.1 Chrysochloris asiatica | reverse complement strand
AAATAATAGCATTACATTTTAATTTTTTTTCTAATAAAGTTGTCAAAAATAAAAGTAGGGGGAAATGTCTGATGTTCTCTGACTCCACAAGGGAGAAGGAGGAAACTTACCATCACTATCAGTCCTTGGCCGATTGTTGTGAGGTGAAGACATGCCTACACCCTCCAACCTTCTTACCAATTCTAACCCTAACCATCCCTCCCAAACACTGTCAAATCCACAGGTGGGTTCAATAATCCATTGCAGGGGTCATACAGGACTCACAGGTTATACTCATGATTGTGGGCTTTTTCAGGGGCATTAGCAGTTTACAATCAGGATTAGAAATGTTCATGACACATTTCTTCAGTCAGGCCCACACACAGGCCTCTCTTTGATCCTGGGCCTGTCAGCCACACAGCCCTGCTCAGGTAATGTAACAGAGCTCTTTAAGGCTGCCAATAAATGCCTAAATAACACACGATCCCGTGATCAATCTCAGCCTGAAGTGCTTGACTCTAGCTCTGTGGGTCAGCAAAATTAACTCCACCAATTGAGTGCCTGGAGGCACCGCACCCCAAGAGTGAGCCTCCTGCCCAAAGACAGCAGCCTACCAGCTCAGCACTCTGCCTCATGCTCTGCCTCTTGGTTCTGCTGCTGCTGCTCCTCGGCTGCTTCTCTGGATGAAGGAGACTCACTGAGTTTGGGTCTCAATAGACCAACGAATGCCACTCTTGGCTCTTCTTCCTTAATAGCAGTGAGAACTGCCCTTAACTTTCAACTTCTGAGATGACTCATCTTTTACCAGCAGGATGGCATAACTGACCAATCCCATATTAAAGTTCCAATTATTTTACAATCTCAATTAACTCTGTTAACAATCACTCACAAATGAATCATGTAATCCTGTCAACATCTTCCCCATGTTTTCTTACCCAGATCTATCAAGGAAACAGGAAATAAACCCAGTTGTTGAGTGGGAGTTGCAAAGACTATGGCTAGAAGAGTCGTATAAAGAATTCCCTGCACTACAAAAGTTTTGCATGACTTTGTAGTCCTATTGTTTGCCTTACCCTCATATACATTGCAAATTCTAATATAATCACTAGCATTTCTTATTTAAAAAAAAAAAAGATATAAATAAGAAACCAATAGAAAGATGGACAATTACCTTCAATCCATTGTAATTCATGGCAGTCTCATATATAGCAGAATAAGATATTTCCTGTCCTCACAATCAGCACGTTCAAGACCATTGCTGCAACTATTGTGCCAATCCACTGCACCAAGGGTCTCTTTTACCCTCATTGGCAACATGATACCCAGATCTAAGAATTCTTCCTTCTTTATGATATGTACACAGCACAGGAACTAGACATATTCTCTTGTGATCCCTAACCTTTTCATTGGTTGATTTTAGGAAGTAGATTGTCAGCCCTTTTTTCACCGTATTTTTTAGTCTGAAAGCTCCACTTTGTCCACCATGGATGATCCTGCTGTTATATGAAATACCTGTGGCAGAGCTTCTAACATAATAGTAACACACAAGCCATTGTAGTATGTCAGGTTGACAGATGAATAGTAGAATAAGCTAATCATGGAAATAAAATTTTATCAAAAAGAAGGCAGGAAAAATGCAAATAGAAATAAAGAAAAGATCAAACAAATAAAAATAAACTAAAAAGATGGTTGATTTAACTATATGATGTCAACAATTACATTAAATATATAGAGTGTGTCAGGTTGGTTTTCAAAAAGTCAAATCCAACTATGCTTCCATTTAAAAAAATTAAATATACAGACAGTGGTCTTATTCTGCCATTCCTTGATGATTAATGATATGGAACAGCTTTTATGTGCTTGTTGGCCTTTTGTAATGTCCGGTCAGCACTGAAAATATTTCTATTCCATCAGCTTTCTGAGTTTCATTATTTTATTTTAAATGATCGGTTTTACATTGCACTTGTACTCATTGTGAATTTATATAATTTTCTGCATCCCATTATTATTTTTTCTGTTTCTATGTTATTTCTGACCATTTTCTAAACTTAAAAACTTTATTGTGATAAAAATATATATAAAGCATTTTTCATGTTAACATTTACCATTCACCATGCACGCTGTTCACCATGTATACCACTACTCAACAGTCAAGTTGTCGTACTATGGTGACACATGTTGCTATGATGCTGGAAGCCTTACTATGGGTACTTCAGCAGGATCACCAACGGTTGCCAGGCTTCAGGGTAGCTTCCAGAATAAGACAGACTAGGAAAAAGTAGTAGTTGAGTACTTCTAAATGCTTCGTCACTGAAAATCTTATAAATAGCTGCACAGCATGATCAGATTAATTACCATAAGAAGGAAACATTACAAATAGCAATAGAATATTGTCAGATATAATGCTGGAAGATGTAACCTGAGAGGTTACAAAACCACTGAAAATATGACTTGGGAAGAGCTACCTCCTCAAAGTAAAATTGACCATGCTACCGAAAATGAAATAAAGTTTTAATGCCTTC
>NW_006408615.1:133264-134410 GCF_000296735.1 Chrysochloris asiatica | reverse complement strand
TGGAAGAAAGATGAGTCTTTTTGCTCATGTGAAAATGTAAAGCCTCAGACACCCTACACAGGGTCACTATGAGTCAGAATCAGTACTTAACAACAACAACAACCAATTTCTTCAGCATGAAATTGATCAAACATGCAATCAAGATGCATTCATAATAGCTGATGATTGGAATGTGAAAGTTGGAAGCAAAGAGGAAAGACTAGTAGTTGGAAATTTTAGCTTTTGTGATAGAAACTATTCTGGAGATTGCATGACAGAATTTTACAAGACCAATGATTTATTCACAACTAATATTTTTCAAAACAACATTAGTGGAGGCTCTACCCAAGAACTTCCTCAGAAGCAATACACAGGAATAAAATTGACTATATCTGTGGGAAGAGACTATAAAAATGCTCAATATATTCTGCCAAAACAAGGCCAGGGGCAGATGGTGGAAAAGACCATTAATTGTTAATATTCAATTTCAGGCTGAAGCTGAAGAAAATAAAAACAAGTCCATGAGAGCCCAAATATGACCTTGAAATATACCCCACCTGAATTTAGAGATCATCTGAAGAACAGATTTGATACATTAAACACTAAAGACTGAAGACCAGAAGAGTTGTAGGATGACATCAAAAATATCATACAAGAAAAAAGCTAAAGTCATTAAGAAGACAAGAAAGAAGGAAAAGATCAAAAGGGAAGTCAGCAAAGACACTGAAACTTGCTCTCCAGCATAGACATGCTAAAGCAAATGGAAGAAATGAAGAGATAAAAGAGCTGAACAGAAAATTTCAAAGGTCAGATAGAGAAGACAAAGTCAAATATTACAACAGAATGTGCAAAGACCTGGAATCAGAAAACCAAAAGGGAAGAACATGGTCAGCATTTCTCAAGCAGGGGGAACTGAAGAAAAAAGTCAAGCCTCGACTTCGATTTTTGAAGGATTCTCTGGGCAAATTATTGAATAATGCAGAAAGCATCAAAAGAAGGTGGAAGGAATACACAAAGTCACTGTACCAAAAGGAAATGGTTCATGTTCAACCATTTCAAGAGGTAGCATATGATCAAAAGCCAATTATACTGAATGAAGAAGTCCAAGGAGCATTAAATAAATTGATAAAGAGCAAGGCACCAGGAATTGATGGAATAAAAATGGAA
>NW_006408615.1:126761-132074 GCF_000296735.1 Chrysochloris asiatica | reverse complement strand
GGAGAAGGATCTCATGTGGAGGGTCAGAGAAAAAGAGGAAGACCCCCAGGTAGGCAAAGTGGCAGCATCAATGGGCTCAAGCATGGCAACAATTATGAGGTTGGCCCAGGACCTGGCAGTGTTTTGTTCTGTTGTGCATAGGGTGGTTATGAGTCGGTACTGACTCGATGGCACCTAAAAACAATAACAAAGACCAATAAATAACATCATATCAAAACAGAAAAAAGATTGAAGTTGTCAAAGACTTAATTTTGCTAAGGTCTACAATCAACACTTATGGATGCAACAGTCAAAAAACCCAACAGTGTATTGCATTAGGCAGATCTGCACAAGGTCTCTTTAAAGTATGTCAGTTTGAGGACTAAAACATGCCAGACCCAATCCATGGTATTTTCAATAGCCTCATATGCTTGTGAAAATTGTACAATAAATAAAGCAGACCATAAAAGAACCTATGCATTTGAATTATGTCATTGGAAAAGAATATTGAAAATACCATGGAGTAGCTGAAGAACAAACGTGTCTGGGTTAAAAGAAGTTTAACCAGAATGGGCCTTAGAAATCAGGATAGGGAAATTTTGTCACTGATACTTCTGACATGTTATCAGGAACGACCAGTCTCTGGATAAGAACATCATGCTTGGTACAGGGGAGAGTCAGTAGAAAAATAGGAAGGCCCCCCAACGAGATGGATTGGCACAGTGGCAGCTGCAATGAGCTCAAGTGTAACAGTTGTGAGGATGGCACAGAACCAGGCTTTGTTCTGTTTTGCATGAGGTTGTTGTGAGCGGGAACAGACTCAATAGCACCTAACAATAGCAACACTGTGCAACCATCTCTATTTTCAAACAAAAACTCAACCCCTCAATCACCTCAACCCCTTGTAGCCACTGAGTAAGTTTGGTCTCTATGCATCTGTGCATTCTAATATTTTGCCAAAGTGGAATCACATAGTAATTTATTTATTTATTTATTTATTTTTTTGCCTGATCATCAATGTTATAGCACATATCAAAATTTCATTGACCTTAATGACTGAATAATTATGACAGATCCCAATGCCATCAAGTCAATTATGACTCATAGCAACTCTGTCAGAATGTAGAAGTACTCCATAAAGTCTCCAAGGCTGTTAAGTCTTCTGGAGCTACTGGTGGTTTCAAACCACCATCCTTTCAGCATTTAACCACTGTGTCACCAGGGATCTTGAGCACCTCAACTGCTAGCCAAAAGCATGTTAGTGGCTCCTCTGGAGAAAGATGTGGCAGTCTGCTCTCTTACAGATTTATGGCATTGGAAGCCCCACAGGACACTTCTGCTTAGTTCTATAGAGTGCCTATGAACCCAAGTCAACTTGATGGCAATGAATAGACCACATTTTGCTCATCCATTCATCTAGTGATAGATAGTTGGAGGGTTTCCACCTTTGGCTATTCTAAATAATGCTGCAATAAACAGCAGTGAGTCCATGCTTTCAAATCTTTTGAAATCCTAGGACTGTAATTTCTGGGTCACTTCGAGTTAATGCTCTAGACTGCAAGGTCAGTTTGAACCACAAGGTCAGCATTTCAAACTCACCAGTTGCTCCATGGAAACCCTAGACAGGGTTGCTATGAGTTGGCACCAACTCAGTGGCATTTAGCAACAACAATAACAACAACATAATACTATGTTTAGCTTTTGGAGAAACTACTTTTTTTTTTTTTAGAGTTACTTCTCTTTGTTGTTGTTGTTAAGTGCCGTCGAGTCGGTTCCGACCCATAGCGACCCTGTAACAGGGTTTCCGAGGGTGTAAATCTTTACGGGAGTAGAAAGCCTTATCTTTCTCCCACGGAGCGGCTGGTAGTTTCGAACCGCTGACCTTATGGTTCACAGCCTGATTCGTAACCACTACGCTACCAGAGCACCTTATATTCCTCCAATTCTGGATGAGTGTTCCAGTTTCTCTACATCATCACCAACACTTTTTATATTTCCTTTTTCTGATGCTAGTCATCCTAGGGAGTGTGATGCATTTTCTATTTTTTTTATCTGAATTTCCATAATGAGTAATGAAAGAACCTTAGTGTTGCAATGGTTAAGTGCTCAACTGCTAACAGAAAGGTCAGCGGTTCAAACCCACCAGTGGCTCTGTGGGAGAAAAGACCCAGTAATGTGCTCTCACAAAGACGAAAGTTTGGAAAACCCTATGGGGCAGGTCTCCTCTGTCCCACAGATTAGGTGTGAGTCAGAATCCACTTTATGGCACACAACAAGGACTAATGGTGCTAAGCTCCTTCCGATGTGCTTATTGGCCATTTGTATATCATCTTTGGAGAAATGTCTATTCAAGTAACTTGGCAATTTTTAAATTGGGTTGTTTGCCTTATTGTTGAATTACAGGAGTTCTCTATAGAATCTGGATATTAAACCCATATCAAATGTACAGTTACCAAATATTTTCTCCCATTCTATAGACTGTCTCTTCATTTTCTTGGAAAAATCCTTTAATGCATAAAATTTTATGCATAAAAACCTAAAAGATAGATTTTTCATTTATTCTTTGTTTTTGTGAGTTCACAAAACTTGAATTTTTAACTTTATATCTTAGGTTGTTTAGGAAATTCCAGGCCTTAATGTTAATAAAGAACATTTCTGTCCAATTATCTTTCTGGAAATATAAATATATATAAATAAGACTTTTCATTGTACCTCATGTGTCAGCTAATATCCTTATCTGTAACATTTAATATGCTGTGGAAATACCTACTGAATTCTTGGTTTCAATTTTTAAACTCTGAGTACTAGAATTTCTATTTGGTTCCTATAAATTTCAGTTTTCTGGCA
The DNA here is from genome assembly GCF_000296735.1 of Chrysochloris asiatica. Taxonomy (NCBI): domain Eukaryota; kingdom Metazoa; phylum Chordata; class Mammalia; order Afrosoricida; family Chrysochloridae; genus Chrysochloris; species Chrysochloris asiatica. The sequence goes on along the minus strand of NW_006408615.1, from coordinate 129,248 downwards.
AAATCATACTCTTTCTTCATCCAGTGTTCAAACATATTAATCTTAGTTTGGGTTTTTGTTTTTAAGTCAGCATCTAATAACTGCCGTATAGGTACCATTCTATGGGTCTGTTTCCATTGTATCACTTTACTCTGAGATTGTGTTCATTTGGTCTTTATTTTTTGCACACTTGAACATGTTTTGTTTCATCTGAGTGTCTGTATATAAAATTAGAGAGACATCAGATGTGATGTTCTTCCAGAGAGGATTTGCATTGTGTTGTGTTGAATCTAGAGTGCGGAGAAAGTCTGTGAAGAAGGTATTGATTTGGTACTGGCTGGTCCTTTTCTGGTCCTCCCTCATCCCTATGTCTTCAGTCCTTTCAGGGGATCTTAACTGGATGCTGCATTTTAATGTATCCCTCTGGCTTGATGAACTCTCAAACTAAGAATTCTGCATAGGGTTAGCCCATGAGCAGTTACTTTCTGTTGTTTTCCTTTGGGTCTCACCACACTTGTCTTTCTTTTAGAACTCAGAAAATGCCTGGGAGAAACTATTTGCAGTGCACCTGAGTCCCTCCCTTGTTGTTTTCTTTATCTGTGTCTTAAACCCTTCAAGCCTTACCTTCATAAAATCAGCAGCCATTTCTGTTCTAAACATCAGTATTAGAACCCTTCCCATTTTTTAACAGCTCTGTTGAAATATAATTCACATACCACTAAGTGTGCCCATTTGAAGTGTACAGTTCAATGTGCCCATTGTGTTTTCAGAGTTGTACAGCAGTGCTACATTTTCCTCACTCAGGAAAGAAACATCTATCAACAGTCACTCCCCATTTCCACCTAACCCACCCCTTCCCACACCTGAACAACTATGAATCCACTTGTGTTTCTGGATTTGTATATTCTCTTTGTCTCACATTCACAGAATTATACAATATGTATTTTTTTTGTATCTGGCTTCTTTTGAAGGCCCATCAGAGTAGCACCTGTTCATTCTCCTCTTCTTCCTCCTTTTTTTTCTTTTCTTTGCCTAATAATAGTCAAGCTGATGGATCTATCTTATTTACCCATTCAGGTCTTGATGGGCATTTGGTTGGTTTCCACTTTTTCTGACTATTTGAGTGATGCTGCTACATACATTTGTGAGCATGTTTTGAATGGACCTATGAGGTTGGTGGCTCAAGCTCACCAGCTGCTCATCAGAAACCCTATGCAGGGTCGCTATGGGTCAGTACCAATTCAATGGCACTTCACAACAACAATGTTTTCTTGGTCTTGGGTATATACCTAAGAATGGAAATGATGGATCAAATGGTGTCTTTGTCTTCCAGAAATGCTGTCACAGAAACACCCTAAGTGGATGGCTTTATAGGACAGGGATTGTTTGCTCACAGTTCTGGAAGCAGGAAGTCTGGATACAGGGCATCAGTTCCTGATGTGTCCTCTCTGGAGGAAGGTCCTCATCACAACTTCTGTGGTACCAGTGTTCCTCTTGTTCTTGACAGTCCTCACATATGTCCTGTCTTCCACAGCATGTGCTCACTTGTTTGTCCTATTTTCTGCTTTGCTCTTTTCATGCCTCAAAAGTGATGAGACTTGATGTGCTCATTAGCATATCAAAGGAGTCCCTTCCCAAATGGGATTCCATCCACTGGGAGAAAGATTAGGATACCAACACACACCATAGGTACTCAATCCAAAATGGTAACTCTATGTCTAACCTTTTAAGGAACTTCCAGATTGTTCTTCAAAACAGCTGTGCCATTTGACATTCCCACCAGCGTGCTATGATTCTCCATAGAATGTGAGGTGCTATCACTTGTTGTTTTTATTTCCGCTGTCCTCCTGATGACTTATGAATGTCTTCTCAGGTGGTCACAGGCCACAAGATTGTGTGTGTGTATGCGTGTGAGTCTTCTTTGGAGAAATGCTTATTTAGGTCTTTAGCAAATTTTAATTAGATCATTTATCTTTTTATTATTGAGTTGTAAAAATTATTTCACAATGGGCTGACTAGCTAACAATGAGACGCTCAAACAACACTTAGTAGTCATCTCAACAAACCCTTTATAATGTGTCTGTGTGGCATGTTTGTGTGTTGTGTGTGTGTGTGATCTGTGTAGTGTGTGGTGTGTTTGTTGGTCTTAGTGCACCAAGACTTTAAATCAGCCATCATGAATACAAATATGGACTGAATTGATGTTTTAAAGTCCTAACACCTGTGCCTATGAAGGTGTCCTTGTTTAGGGAAAGGAGGGCTTCCTTTGCAGATATTGTCAGTTAACAAATCCTCACCCTTCTGAGGGTGGCTTATAAAGGAGAAGAACAAACACAGAGAGAGGACCCCATACAGGGAAGACAGCATATGAGTTTTCATCTACCTACCAAGGAATACCAAGAGACATAATGGGGAAAAGAAGCTGGAAGACATGGAAAGATCCTCCCACAAGTCTACATTCAGGGCTCCAGAACTATGTTTACAATCATCTACTTTTAGCATAGAGAT
>NW_006408615.1:117880-125236 GCF_000296735.1 Chrysochloris asiatica | reverse complement strand
GTTTTGGAAGAAGTGCAGCCAGAGTGCTCCTTGGAGGCCAAGATGGCTAAACTTCGTCTCTCGTACTTTGGACATATTGTCAGGAGGGAACAGTCACTGGAGAAGGATGTCATGCTGGGTAAGATGGAGTATCAGAGTAAAAGAGGAAGACCCCCAACAAGATGGATTGGCCAGGTGGCATCATCGATGGCGTCGAGTGTGACAGCAGTAGTGAAGTTGGCCCAGGATCAGACATTGTTTCATTCTGCTGTGCATGGGGTCACTATGAGTCGGTTCTGACTCGATGGCACCTGACAACAACAACAACTTTTAGTATCCTGTTATGTCAAGTCTAGGAGACTCATGTCAGCTAGGCTGTGCCATGGTTCACAGAGGTTTGGAAGTTATGTAATATGGGAGTTAGGTGATGCTCCCCCAAGGACCTTCCTCCAGAGCCTACAGAGAGAGAGAGTCCTACCCTTGAGCCAACACTCTGAATTTGGACTCCTAACCTGATAAACTGTGAGGAAGTAAATTTCTGTTTGTTAAAGCCACCCTTTTGCGGTAACTCTGTTACAGCAACCCTAGAGAACTAAGTCAGAGACTATTTAATAAAAATAAGCTCAAATAACTAAAGGAAATCATGTCAAAATAATTACAGGAAGGTTTGAGAACTATGATATTGCACCAAATAGAAAACATCAATGAAGACAAAATCAAATTCTTTTTTAAAAAAATCAAATGGCAATTAGGATGTTGGAAAATGTAACTGAAATAAAAAGGTTGAAGCTTATGAAGCTAGCATAAAAATCACAATGTGTTTTTTGATGATTCTCCAAAGATCAACCCACTTTTGCTGTGATTTAAAACAGGGTTTACATAAACAACTCTTATTTATGGGGTAAAAATTTCCTATTTAATACTTCATGGCCCTGGGAGATTAAAAATAGAAAACAATTGTTAAAAAAAACTTGAAACAAACAAACAGATTTTTAAACAGTAATATTTTGATAGCACTTGCTACTTAATATGGTTTGGTACCTGCTATTTTAGAAACTTGATATTTAAAATAGTTGTGTTCATAGCCCTGGCAGAAACTGCTGTCTTTTAATGGTAAACATGCTTACCCAAGCATAAACACTCTCATGAATACAGGGTGAAATGCACCCTGTCCATTCTCTTCACAGCCTACATCTCTCCACACAAGGAGCTAAGTTTTACTACAAACACTAGAGCAATTTTCTCCACTTCAGAGAGCCCAGTGGTCTTTTCTGCTTCCTCAAGGCAATATTGAGGATTTCTAAAGGAAGACCTGCCCATTGCTTTGTAATATATTTTGAAGACATCATTCCTGACCATAGTCAGCATTGACTGCTATCATCTTGGTGCCCAAGCTTTATCCCTGAGCTGACCTCACCTACATGATTGTGGAGCACCCATCTGCACAAGAACAGGGAACCCCTGGAGTGAGGGGTGTTATGTCATGGTTATTGATGGACCTGTGGGGCTGATGGCCCTTCATGGATTGGGGAGAAGGGTATGCAGAAGTAGTAATAGGACCCTCTGGAAACACAGCACTGATGATGTTTGGCTAACTGCCTGGAACAAAAGACCATGGAAATAGACCCTATATCCATGAAACCCAATGGACCCCTGGTGTCACATGGGTAAGTGCTCAGCTACTTCCAGAAAGATCAATGACTTGAACTCATCTACAGACTCTACTGGAGAAAGTTCTGGGGATCTGCTCCTGTAAGTATGGCAGCCTAGAAAACCCCGTAGACAGCTCTACTGTGTCACAGGAGTCGATATGAATTGGAATCAACTCTATAGCACCAACAACCACAACATCCACTCGCTTCATTGACATTGTTGTACCTGATGGGCATTGTCCTCAGCTAAGGCACAATGGCCACCCCACCACCCACTGTGAAGGGACCTCCTTTTCCACGTCAATCCCAAACCTTGGGTGCAGCAAGCAACCATGGGGCTGAGGTCTCCAGATGTGGTTTGGCAAGAGAGGGTCAGTCATGGGGACAGTTTCAGGAGAAAAGCACCTGGGTAGCTCCTCTCTTCCTGGCTGGGGAGGGCTTAAGTGTGCCGGAGACACCACTTGACATTTGCTCAGTGTCCAGGAGCCCTGTAACATGACTCTCTATTGGCCCTGGTACTGTGGGGTTGGAGTGACCACAAAGGTGCTGCCTCTGTGGAACCAAGGTCCCTCCTGTGCCCTCCTCTCTGAACCATGGTACTGGGGGTTTGGTTGAACGTCACTTGCACACAGCTCTATTCTGCATGCCAGGCAAGTGCAGGGCTATGATGGTCATCAATGTCTAGCCCAGTGGTATTTCTGCCTCCTCGAGGCAATATTCAGGGTTTCTTAGGAAGACCTGCCCATTGCTTTGTGATGTGTTCTGAAGATTTCCATTCCTAACCATAGTCAGCTTGCTCAGCACTCAACACTGTTCACCAGGACTCCCACACTCAGAGACTTGCAGGAGTGGAACCAGCTGTTCAAACGTCATCAAGCATGGAGGCAGCTCCTCCTGAGGAGGGTCTGCATTGCCAGGTGTCTCTGACTGTCTTCTCCCCACAACAACTGAGCTCTGCCTTCCCATGCCCATCCTCTCAGTGAACCTGTGCCCAATCCACCACCATTACTTCTGAACAGATACCTCCTTTGTGTCTGTTTCCATCTGACCCAAGAACCCAGAGATGGAGGGCCCAGTCAGCAAGGTAAGCACAGGCTGACTTGTACTTACTGATCTGTACTGAACAACTTCACATGGGTTCCACCACATCAAAGACATGAAACTGGTGTGAAAAATACATGAAGCTGTTCTCTACAGATCAGTGAGTAAGCACAAGTAATCCCATGCTTGCCAGGTACTCTGTCCCTGTCAATGACTGTCAATGTGAAAAGAGGCTTTGATTCTGTAAGAAGGTGCTGTGTGGTTGGGAGAGAGACAGATGCCAGCCAGATCTAGGAGCAGAATCTTAGATGTGAAAAATGAGAAACTTTTCACTACAGATAAGAAAGCACAAGTCAGCCTATGCTTACCTTGGTATCAGGATTCCCCTACATTACAAACATCCCCACATGGTTCCACCAGCAGTGCAAGCAGACCTCACACCTTGTCATGGCCCGTTGGTGCTACCATCTCCAGGACAAACTCTTTTTCTAGAACCTCAGTGTGTCCCTGAGGCTTCCTCAGTGTACCCTTTCCATTAACCTCCTCCCCACTGCACAGCCGTACCACCACACCAGCACCTGCATCTCATCTACAAGGGAGCCTACCACCAAGCTCCCAGACACTAGCTCTGCCTGCTCTGTACTCAGGATACATTTATGAAGTCACAATTGGGCCCGCTCCCTCTACCTGGTCTGCATCAGGAAGCTGTGTGGTCCAGTGATGGAGGGCTCACAGGTGCCTGGATGAATTCGTGAATATGTGTACCTCCCGGTCTCTGTAATTCATATTGATGGAGCTGCCCAGGTCTGCTTCTCCGAGAGTATCTATCATTCAAAACACATCTGTTCCCAGGCCCTCCTTGAAAACAAGAAAAATCCCCATGCAAATTGGAGGACTGGCATGTTGCAATTTGCATAGGAAAGACATGACTCAGGTTTAATAAACTTGTTTCCAGAAATATGTGGTAGTGATGGTGAGAATCTTGTATTTATGTGATACTTCAGAGCCTACAGGGACACAGAACACTCCAGAAGTGGTGAGCACCATGTCTGGTCCGTACTAGGGGTTGGGGCATCTTACTTTACAGACTACAAGTGGATACCCCTAAGAGCATCATGCAGCAAAGGGAAAGGAGCATCCCCTCCATCTGAGGCCACAGACAATTCTTTCAGAGTTGTATCCAGAAGTCAGATAGTCTTGCTTCTTAGACAGGTCCTGCCTCGAAAGGCCAAAGGACAAGTCAGGGGCAAAGAGAAAGGCGTTGGACTCCAGGCTGAGTGATCAGAAACCATAGGGCATTCAGAGACAAGCCGTGGGTAGGAAACATGGAGTGATCAGGAAACAAATAATGTTTATCTGACATAAATCTCAGGACTGACAATAACTCTGATTGAGTAGAGAATAGCATGTAACTTAAGAAGGCTCACCAAGAGTCAGAATCAACTCCAAGGCAATGGGTTTGGGTGTTCAAGTGGCACAAACATTTAGGCTCTTAGCTGCTAACCCACAGGCTGGCATCTCAAGTCCACTTAGAGGCACCTCAGAAGAAAGTTCTGGTGGCCTCCTTCTGAAAAATTAGTCATTGAAAACCTGTGGAGCACAGTTCGCCATTGACACCTGAGGGCACCGTGAGTTGAATCTACTTATACAAAAATCATACACTGAGAACATTGTGGAGCACAGTTCTACTCTGACACACACAGGAAAGCTATGAGTCAGAGTCCACTCAATAGTGACTGGTTATGAAAGGTAGTCCAGGAGATTTGGGGGTTTGAATTCAGATGATTTGAATGTGGCTCCAAGCATCCAGGAAATGGAGAAAGGACTGTTGACATTTTTAGAATTTCCAAGGAATTGCAATGGGAAGAAGTATAAAACAATTTTTCATCTCAAGTCTCTCTTTCTAGAAGGATCCAGTGATTAGGAGCTTGAATGCTAACCAAACAGTCAGAGATTTGACCCCAACCCCCACCCCAACCCCTCCCAACACACACACAGCTGCTCCGTAGGAGAAAGATGAGGCAGTCTCCCAAACCCTATGGTGCAGGATGATGACAGCGAATCAAGATGGGCTCAATGGCAGAGGGGTTTGGTCAGTCACAGATTCTCAAACAAGAAATGGCTCCAGGATAAAGATGGAATCCAGGGTGTGGCTGTAAGACTTCAGAGGAATGAAGGCATTTCCACTGGAATGCCAGTGGAAAATCACCCCTACACAAAAGGGCTGCTCAGACATCTCAGACATACTCAGGGTACTTGGAGCAGCTCAAACCCATTGTCCCTGTGTTTACATAATGACATACCATCCCAGGCTTGCTTCATTGGAAGCCTCTCCAGCTGCCATGTGAGCAATCCCCAGCTAGCCTTCTGGAGGATAAGAATCATGGGGCCCAGTCACCCAACCCCCAGCCAACAGCCAGTCAGTGCCTAGAAGCAGACACCCAGCTGCCCAGTAGCCAACCCGTAAACATAAGCTATGCCACACTGCAGAGCCAAGGGCTATGTGTGGGTGATTGTTGTCTTAAGCCACTTTTAGGGCGCTTGTTTTACAACAGAAACCTCCTTACACACCGGGATATTGTAGGAATGTGACATTCTTCTATCTCATGGCTACTTCTTAGTGACTTCTCATTATGTATTTGCCACACGGACATTTTAAACAGTAAAAACAGAGGACTGGGATTGGGTTCAACAGGAGAGGAAAGGGGAACAGGAAGCTCCTGAGCCTCCATAAGAATGTTAGTGTGCAAGTGAGTGTGTGCACTGTGTGAGTGTATACATGAATTTGTGTGCATGTGACTGTGTGTGTGTGTGCATATAAGGGTTTGTGTGTGCATTAATGAGAGAGCATGTGTGCATGTGAGTGTAAATGAGTATGTGGGTATGCTTGTGTGCGAGTATGCGCAGGTATGTGCAGACATGTGCATGTGTATATCTATATGCATGCATGAGGGAGGGAGTGTGTGTGCACAAATGAATATATGTGTTTGAGTGTATGAGTGTGTGAATGTGTGTGTTTTTGTGCATGCGTATGCTTGTGTGTACATGAGGGAGTGTGTAAGTGTGGTTGCATGAGTTAGTGAGTGTGTGAATGTGTGTTTGTGTGCATGAGTTAGTCTGTGTGAGTGTGTCTTTGTGTGTGCTTGAATTTTTGAGTATGTGAATGTATTCACTTGTGTGTGCATGAGTCACTGTGTGTCAGGGTATAAATGTGTGTGTATGAGTTAGTGTGTGCAACAGTGTGTGAATGCATGTATTTGTGTGTGAATGTATGTATGCATGAGTTAGTATGTGTGTTAGTGTGTTAATGTTTTGTGTGTGTGCATGTGTCCGTGTGTGTATGAATTAGTGTGTTAATATGTCAGTGTGTGTGTGTCAATGTGTGTGTGCATGAATGTGTGCATGAGTTAGTATGTGTGAGTGTCTTGTGTGTGCCTGAGTTAGTGTGCATGAGTGTATGTGTGAATGTGTGTGCATTAGTTAACATAAATATGTTTGAATGTGTATGTGCATGACTTAGTGTATTACTGTGTCGGTGTGTCATTGTGTGTGTGCATGAGTTAGTGTGTGTGAGTGTATGTGTGAATGTGTGTGCTTGTGTATGCATGAGTTAACATACATGTGCTTTAATGTGTATGTGCATGAGTTCGTATGTTACTGTGTCCGTGTGTCATTGTGTGTGCACATGAGTTAGTGTGTGTGAGTGTATGTGTGAATGTGTCTGCTTATGTGTGCATGAGTTAGCATAAATGTTTGAATGTGTATGCGTATGATTTGTAGGAGTCAGTGTGTGCATGAGTTAGTGTATATGTGAGTGTGTGAACATGTGTGTTTGCATGAGCTAGTGTATGTGATTATGTTGGTGTGTGGAGGTTAGTGTTTATGTGTGTGTATCTATGTGTCAGTGTATTAGTGTGTCAATGTGTGCGTCCATCCGTTAGTGTGCATCAGTAGTGAATGTGTATACACTTGAGTGTGCTTTAGTATGTGTAAGTATGTGTGTGAATGTATGTGCCTATGTGTATGAGTTAACATAAGTGTTTGAATGTGCATAAGTTACTTTGTGACTATGTATGCATGAGTTAATGTGTGTGTGTCAGCGTGTGTGAATGAGTTAGTGTTTGTGTGTGTGAATGTGGGTGTTTGTGCATCTATGTGTCAGTGTGTTACTGTGTTAATGTGTGTGTGTCCATCAGTTAGTGTGCGTCGGTAGTGAATGTGTGTTTACATGAGTTAGTATGTGTGAGTGTGTGTGCATGTGTTAGTGTGTGTGAGAATGCGTATGAATTCATGTGCCTGTGAGTATGTGTTACATAAGTGTTTGTGTATGTGCATGACTCAGTGTGTGAATACGTATGCATGAGTTAGTGTATGTGTAAGTGTGTCAGTGTGTGTGGATGAGTTAGTGTTTGTGTGTGCTAATGTGGGTGTTGGTGCATCTATGAGTTAGTGTGTCAATGTGTGTGTGTCCATGAGTTAGTGTGCATACATGATGAATGTGTAGGTACATGAGTTTGTGAATGTGGTGTTCGTGTATGCACGAGTTAACATGTGTGCTGTCTTTTTGCGTGTGTAGGAGTAAATGTGTGTGTCTGTGTTCATGAATTAGCATGTGAGTGTGTATCCATGTGTATGCACATGGTTGTTGTTGTTAGGTGCCATCGAGTCAGTACTGACCCATAGC
>NW_006408615.1:111327-116509 GCF_000296735.1 Chrysochloris asiatica | reverse complement strand
GGAACTGAAGAAAAGATTCAAGCCTCGACTTTCGTTATTGAAAGATTCTCTGGGCAAATTATTAAATGATGAAGAAAGCATCAAGAGAAGATGGAAGGAATACACAGTCACTGTACCAAAAAGAAATGGTTAACGTTCAACTGTTTCAAGAGGTAGCATATGATCTAGAGCCAATGATATTGAAGGAGGAAGTACAAGGTGCATTGAAGGAATTGGCAAAGAACAAGGCACCAGGAATTGATGGAATAAAAATTGAAATCTTTCAAGAAAGTGAGTCAGCACAGGAGGTACTCACTCACATCTGCCAAAAAATTTGAAAGACAACTATCTGGCCGACTACTTGGAAGAGATCCATATTTGTGCCCACGCACATGATAGCATGTGTGAATATGTGCGTATGTGTGTCTGTGTGCATGTGTGAGTTAACATGTGTGAGTGTATGTTTGTATGTGAATTAGTTAGTGTGTATGTGTGAGTGGGTGTGCATGAGTGTGGACTGGGAGGCTTGGAATGTAAATGCAAGGACTGACAAGCCTCAGCTTCTTCTCTTGCACATCACCACACCCACTGCGTCTTCCTCACAAGACTCTCTCTGGTTACCAATGCATGGACTCAGGGTAGGTGAGGCTGAACATCAACAGCTAAGGTGACCAGGTGCCCAACCTTTATTGGACATCATGACCCAGCTCTCTGCCCAGACCCCTCGGACACAGTGCCCAGCACATAATAGGTTATCTATAGATGCTGCTTATCACATGGCTGGCTTCATCCTTGCTCTAGAAGCTGTGTTATGACCCAGCACTTGATGGATCAGCCCATTGAAGCTGGGTTTCCTGTGTGCCACGAGTCCAGTGCCCCAGTGTTTCCTGAAGCCTCCACAGAGAAGTCATGGGGATAACCCTGCTTGATGATATGTCCACCTTTCTTGAGAATTTTCAGTTCAGCCCCACACACCTTTATGGCACACACTTAGAAACAGGCATGGCATGGTGCTAGGCTGAGCGGAGGAGGGATGGGAAAGGTCCAGTCCTCCAACATCCAAGGGGAGAAGATGCTTCAACAACTGACCCTCACATGAAGACCAGAGGTTGCATGTAGCCAGCATGGGATGGTGGATATGGAGCCTAAGGAGCTGATGCATCATGGTGGAAACACCAGAGATGTTCAGCTGGTGGTCTGGTGCTCAGGGACAAAGGGCATATGTGAGGCTGGGACAGGGATGCAGTAATAAAGCTCATCTGTCAGAAGGGCAGCATCCCTGGGAATACACCAGTGAGTGATGAATGTACACAGGTGCTGCAGGTGCATGTCCACACCCACCTGTGCACACCTGGCAGCAGTATCAATCCCATCTTAGCTAAGGTCCACAGGCTCCAGGGAAATGGAGAGCTGCCAAAAGCCCAAGCCAGACACTAACCCCAGATTCATCCCATTTACACCCCACACAGAGTGGTCTGCAGAGCAGCTCAAAGCTCTTATAAGACATTTCATTGAGAAAATGAAATGACCATCTGGCCAACAATCAGAACAACGTAACCACTGCAAGCCCCTGGCATTGCAGATCAGCCATGCCTCCATCTTCTGCCCTCTACCATCTACCCTCCACCCTCTACTCTCTTTATTTTTCCCTCCACCCTGGGGATTGACCAGAATTCATTCTCTGCCCTCCTGGATAGCACTGCTTTCCCCAGATCAGTCCATATGCAAATCTTCCTGGCCTTCTGCCAGCCATTCTTCCTGCTCTTGGGAGACAGAAATGAACCATCTCAGATCAGACATGTAGGGTCTCTGCTTATTGTTGAGAAATGAATCTCAAGAAGAAAACAGGACAACCGTCCTGTGTCACCAAGTGGCCTCCTGGGATTTGTTTGGCAGAAGGAAACAAAACCAAGGGAAACAAAGCCTGACAAGCAAGAGGCTATGGATCAAAGTCTGCTTCATTCTCTTAGCACACAGGCTAAGTGAAAGAGGCAGAGGCACTGGGCTGAGGGAGATGCATATCCCTGGGGGGACAGACCCAGCTCAGAGGATCAGGAAGCCCATCCACCCCTAGTCTAGCACTTATTGACTGAAATGACTCTTGTTATGGATTGAATTATGTCCCCCCAAAATACGTTTTAACTCTGCTGGGCCAGGATTCTCAGTATTATTCAATGATCCTTCACTTTGTGATCTGAAGTTAATTGTCCTATGTATTGTCAATTCTCATCCTTAGGGTGTTAATGAAGGAGCTCTGGTAGTGTAGTGGTTATGAATCAGGCTGCTAACCTCAAGGTCAGCAGTTCAAAACTGCCAGCCATTCCATGGAGGAAAGATGAGGCTTTCTGCTCTGGTAAAAATTTACAGCCTCAGAAATCCTATACAGAGTCACTATGAGTAGGAACTGACTCCACAGCACATAACCAACCAACCAGGGTGTAGTGGTAGTTATGTTAATGAAGCAGGATGCTATGATCAGATAAGGTTTTATCTGTGTCAATTGCTTTTGAGATGTAAAAGAGATTAAACAAGTGAGCAGAGACCAGAGAAACTTACTGCTGCCAAGAAAGAAGAGCTAGGAGCAGAGCAAATCCTTTGGACCTGGAGTCCCTGTATTGAGAAATTCCTAGACTTGGGGGAAGATTGATGCCAAGGACCTTCCCCTAGAGCCAACAGAGAAAGCCTTTCCCTAGAACGGGTGCCCACTATGGGATAAACTCAGATCTGTGTACTCCACAATGGGAGGATCAGAGCAATGATAGTAGTAGCACCTATCTGTGGCAGAAGTCACAGAGACAACCCAGTGGACAGACACAGCAGTAACTGGGAGACCTAGCTTAAGGTTCTCAGGTTACACTTGATTCCATGTGGTCCTCACAGTGATATGCCCAGAAAGGAAAATGTTTCAGACTCTTAGTGCTACTGTAACAGAAACACTACTAGTGGGTGGATTTTAGTTTTCATAGTTCTGGATGCTGAAAATGCAAATACAGGATTATGTCCATGCCAACTCCTTCCTTGGTTCCTTGTCTTGTCCATGATCATCACACGATGTCTTTCCTTCCCCTGACTCCCGTGTGCATTCTGCTTTCATTAAAACCCAGAAGTGATTAGGTTTAGATCCCACCCTATTTTTAATATGCTCTAATTAACATAATGAAGAAATGTCTGCTTTCAAACAGGGCCTCATCTACAAGAACTGGGGTTTTGATACCAGCACATAGTTGGGGAGCATAAATGGGTCCCAAACAAAGTTTTATTCTCCCACTGGGGATGGGGAAGAGAGGGACAGAGAGCTTCAGGATCTACAGCAGTGCTACTTAATCACCAACAGAGAAAGAGGTCATGACAGTCTTTATGGGGTGCTAGCTGCCTGCTGGAATGCACCAACCTGAGGGTCAGGATGTGGTGGGGTCACCTCATCTCCAGGAAGCCCCAGGAAACCCCAGACAGCAAGGTGAGCAGGAGTAGGGAGGACAGGGAGGGCTTCCAGAGGAGTGTTGAGAAAAGAATGGAACTGGAGGAAAAGGGAAACAGTGGATTGTATCTGAAAGATACAACTCAGAAAGAAAACACTGTACTCTGGAAATGGCTCTTTTAACTTCTCACAATGCTAAAGCAGCCACCATGAAAAACAGACTCCTGGTTCTTCAAATGGTTAAGCATGGAGTTGCCATGTGACCAGGTATGTCACTATTGCTTTGAAGCCCAGGAGAATTAAAAGCAGATGAGGAAAGCTTGTAAGTCCATCTTCTGCCTATAACTGATTGGAATACCTAAAATGGGGCTACAACATGCCCAGTGAAGGAGACTTCCTGTAGAGCCTCTGCATTACATAAGACCATAGGTGGAATCCTGAACAGCATCCAGAATCTTCAGAGGTGGGAAATTTCCACTTGAAAGGACAAGCAGGCCAGCCTGGAGTGGCTAGAAGAACAGAAGGTATTTCTTGAAAGAAAGACTTACAGGAAAAATACAAAACAATAGAGGCAGTCCGACTGATTACAAGAAGAACAAGCAAGTTGCTCGCCCAGGAGACATCAAAGCAAGTGGTTGGGTCCCCTCAGAACAAACCCCCTTCCAAGACTAAGACTCAATGGGAATACATGCTCTGATTGGTGACCACATCAGTCACCGATAAGGGGAAGTAAGGTGAAAACAGCAATGAAGTTGTGAGCCAAGCCCTACAACGTTCAATACACTCCTGTGATCCTGGGTGGAGACCTGGTGGTCAGTAGTGTGACAAGACCTGGGGACTCTTGGGCCCAAAGTCACTGACATAGCCACAGAGGACTAGAATGGAGAGTGAAGTATCCAGCTGATAAGAAGAGAGGGCATATGCACAAGAACACCCACACTTGCAGATAATATTCACTTGACCTGGCCTCAATGACTAGATGATCAGAGCTCAACTAGAAGAAAGAAGAGGAAAAAAAAATAGTAATCTGATACAATTTGATGAACTTAACTTACACCTATGGATGCCAGTAGCTCAAAAGAGGGAACAAATCTTTACAGCAAGGATCATTCCCACCCCCTCCATACACAGAGTAGACAGGGATGGGCAACTAGGACATTGGCTACCCAAAATGGGAGGTGGGGCTTCAAAGGCAAGAAGTGACTGGCTTACAAGCGTTCAAGAGGAAATCTAGATCCAGAGGGCATGGAGGAAGGACATGGAATCTCCACTGAGTAGTATCCAATCTGTCTAGGCGGGGCTGATAAAAGGAGATGCGGATAGGTCTCTTGTGATACAATAGTTAATAACTGTTATCAGGACGGCTTGTGAGGGTTGGAAATGTAAAGGTAGATGTTTTGTAGCAAGGAGGGGAGTGATTAACTTTGCAGTCTAGAAGTGAAGGTCGCTGGGACCATCAAGGGAGAAGAGCGATATGCGGGACCCTACCCAGAGAAGAAGTGACACCAGAGATGGAGGCAGAGACGATGACATGGAGAGATGGAGTGGCTGGAGACTTTAGACCTGGAAGGGGTGGTGGTGGGAAGCAGGCTTGCAGGGTATACCTTGTGGTTGGTTGATGATGCATGGAGGGGATATTAACCATGGCAATGAAACAATATACGATACAATGAATATAAAACTAATGTTTTCCCATGTAAACTATTACGTATTTCACAATAAAACATTTTTTAAAAAGCAGATGAGCACAAAAAACGTGCACATGGCAATTCACTGCAGCACTGC
>NW_006408615.1:93721-110082 GCF_000296735.1 Chrysochloris asiatica | reverse complement strand
TGATACTCCTCATTCCATGTTTTCTTCTGAATCTGGCTTGAACCTCTAGAAGTTCTCTGTCAATGTATGGTTGCAACTCTTTTTGTATTACCGTTAGTAAAACTTCATTCACATGGGATATCAGTGATATTGTCTGGTGATTTCTCCATTCCAATGAGTAACCTATGTTTGAAATGGCACAAATAATAGATTTCTTCCAATCAGTTTGATAGGCAGTTGTCTTCCAAATTTCTTGGCATAGATGAATGCGTGTCTCCAGTACTGCTTCAGTTTGTTGAAAGACTTCAATTTATATTCCATCAATTCCCAGTGTCTTGTTTTTGCCAATGACTTCAGTGCACCTTGGACTTTTTATATGCTACCTCTTGAAATGGTTGAACATTGACCATTTCTTTTTAATACAGTGACTCTGTGTATTCTACCCATCATCTTTTGATGTTTTTTGCATCACTCAATATTTTTTCCCATAGAATTTTTCAATATTTCAATTCAAGGTTTGAATTTTTTCTTCAGTTCTCTCAGCTTGAAAAATGCTGAGCTTCTTCCCTTTTGGTTTTCTAGCTCCAGGTCTTTGCACATTTTGTTATAATATTTGACTTTGTCTTCCCAAGCTGACCATTGGAATTTTTGATCAGTACTTGTACCTCCTGACTTTTTCCATTTGCTTTAGCATCTCTACTCTGGAAAGCAAGTTTCAGAGTCTCTTCTGATGTCCATTTTGGTCTCTTCCTTCTTTCTTGTCTTCTTAATGACCTTTTGCTTTCTTCTTGTATGATGTTCTTGATGGCATCGCACAACTCTTCTAGTCCTAGGTCTTCAGTGTCTAATGCATCAAATCTGTTCCTCAGATGATCTCTAAATTCAGGTTGAATACAGTCATGGTCATATTTTGACTCTCATGGACTTGTTTCAATTTTTTTCTTCAGCTTCAGCCTGATTTTGCATATGAGCAATTGATGGTCTGTTCCACAGTCTGTCCCTGGCCTTGTTTTGACTGATTATATAGAGCTTTTTTACCAACTCTTTCCACAAATGTAGTCAATTTGATTTCAGTGCATTCTAACTGGCGAAGTCCGTGTGTATAATTGTCTTTTATGTTGTATATAAAAGACATTTACAATGAAGAAGTCATTATTCTTTCAAAATTCTATCATGCGATCTCCAGCGTCATTTCTATCACCAAGTCCATATTTTCTAATTGTTGATCCTTCCTCTTAGTTTCCAAGCTTTACATTCCAACCAAGTAATTATGCAATCTTGATTTCATGTTTCTTCAGACTGAAGAAGTTGGTAGGATTCTTCAGTTTCATCAACATTGGCTTTAGTGGTTGATGCATAAATTTGAATAATAGTGGTATCAACTGGTTTTCCTTGTAGGCATATGGGTATTATCCTATTGTATCTGTTGATTAATCTTGATATGTTATTTTTGATGGTTTCAAGAATGCTAGGATGAGTAAAATATATATGATACAAAGAATACCTGTTGTATAATTCCAGTCGTATTAAATATTCAGTACAGCTAAATCCTTGGAAACAAAGCCAGTTAGGGTTACTTAGGGCTAGAAAAGAAGGGGTTATGCAGTTAGGGAGAATGAGATGCGGAAGAAGGGTGACAGTTAAAGAGGTGTTGTTTGGGTCAGGAGCCATCGAGGCAGCACTGAATCCCAGTAACCCATGCACACCAGAAGGAAACACAGCCATCCCCATGATTGATTGTGGATCAGACTACTGTCTTCCATATGGTGTCACCTGCTCAGGAGGTGCAGGCAGCTTTGCCCCACCCAACTGAGGCCATCAGCAGCAGTGAAGCCGTTTCCTTCTAGAATGTTCTGCTACCCTCACTCAGAGTCAAAGTCCAGGCTTTAAACACTGTCATTTTAAGCCCTGATCCCTGGATATGCATCTGAAGGGTGATGAAGAGATCAAGGCTGGAGTCCTGGTCCCTTCCTTTCTGCTTCTGTACCATGGCAACTCCTCCTTGCAGCTAAGAGGAATCTCACTCCCCATAAAGAGGAGGCCAGACTCTCTGAGAGGAGCTCTAAGCATGTCCCTTCTCCAACTATAGATGAAGTCATCAACCCAGGTCTATAGTTTTGGAGGAGCAAAGACTTGACTAGCCCTGCCTTCCCTGGTTTCATCTGGATGCCCTGACTCCCTATTCCCGGAGCCTCTCTCAGTAGGGCATGAAGAATGGGTGTTGCAAAAAATAGATGCCCACTACTACCCAGAACGAAGGAGCTCTGGTAGCGTAGTGGTTACGAATCGGGCTGCGAACCTTAAGGTCAGCGGTTCGAAACTACCAGCCGCTCCGCGGGAGAAAGATGAGGCTTTCTACTCCCGTAAAGATTTACACCCTCGGAAACCCTGTACAGGGTCACTATGGGTCGGACCCGACTCGATGGCACTTAACAACAACAACAACAACTACCCAGAACAGCGTAGTGATTATGAATCAGGCTGCTAACCTGAAGATCAGCAGTTTGAAACTAGGAGCTGTTCCATGGGAGAAAGATGACGCTTTCTGCTCCCTTAACGATTTGCAGCCTCAGAAACCCTGTGCAGGGTCGCTATGAGTCGGAACCAACTCCATGGCACTTAACAACAACAACTACCCAGAATATCTAAGGGTCAACAAGACTGCCCAGGAGGAAGTGAGCAGAAACCCACCTGCCCCTGCAGAGGAATAGTGGAAGGACTGCCATCCAGACTCTGCCTCTCAGAACCTGGGGATCCAGTTGGTGAGCTCTCACGGTCCTTCTCCTACCAGACAGAAACTAGAGTTCCAGTCAACGTCAAAAAGATATCAATCAACAAGACTCTTTTTTCTGGGGTTTCACATAAGAAATCCATCCATCCATCCATCCATCCATCCATCCATTCATCTTTCCTACTGTGGTGAATTGCATATTACTGTGATGTTGGAATCTATGCCATCGATTTTCAAATCTCAACAGGGCCACCCGTGGTGGGCAGGTTTCAGAGGACCTTCTAGACTAAGAGAGACTAGGAAGAAAGGTGTGGTGATGTACTTCTGGAAAACAGCCAATGAAAACCCCTTGGATCAGAACAGAACACTGTTTGATATAGTGCTGGAAGATGAGGCCCCACATTGGAAGACAATGTACACAGAGGCTACGACCGTGAACTCGAGCAGACCAAGGAGAGTGAAGATGGTGCAAGATCATATTGTACAAAGGGTTGCCATAGTAACAACGTGATCTTTTCAATTGCCTCCTAATCATGTGAAAGCTGAACAATGAATAATGAAGACTGGTGAAGAATCAATGTTTTTGAATTGTAGTGTTGTATAAGAATATTGAATATTCCCTAGACTGCCAGAAGAACATAACAATCTGTGTTGGCTGATGTGCTCCTTGGAAGCCAGGATGACAAGCCTTCTTCTCATGTAATTTGCACGTTATTAGGAGAAGGAGATCGTGTTTGGTAAGGTAGTTGTGAAGTGCTGTTAAGTCTGTTCCAACTTATAGGGACCCTGTAGGGCGTTTCTGAGGAGTGACTGGTGAGTTTGAACCGCCAGTCTAGTGGTTAGTAGCCCCCTCAACACAATGAATTGACACAGTGACTGTAAGAATGATCTTAACCCTAACAATTTTGAGGATGGTACAGGAGCAGGCAGTGTTTTGTTCTGGTCACTATGAGTTGGAGTTGACTTGAGGACACCTAGTAACAATAATGACAACAAAACTGTCCCCAATGCTTAGTCTGAGTGGCAAAATAATAGAAGGTTCCTTGCTATGTCACCATCTTCCCTGTCCCTTCCGCCTCCCAGATCACACAGGACCCCATTGAGTTTCCTGTGGCCAGTGTTCCTAAGGGGAACCAAGCTGAGGGTCTTCTCCACACCCCTTTGTAGGCAGTGGTCCACTTACCTGAGATAGCAGATGGGAGCCAGAAATCCCATCTAACAGCATAATGAGATTTAATATTTGATGTCAGATTATTAGGATATAATGAATTTGCCACTTTAATATTGATGAATAAGCAGTCCTATTCAGGTTGTGAAGAAACGAATCCAATGCAGAGAAAATGAATTGCTGAATTAATAGCCATTGTCTCTAAGTCAAATTTCTTGGAAGCACCATCTTCCAGAGGAGCCCTCAGTTAGAGCCACAGAGTCTGAGCAGCTTCTCTTACTTGGATGACAAAAGCACAGCCCTCCTGAGAAGTGAGGGTCTTCTATAGACTATCCCCAAGGCAGACAGCAGGGCTAGATCGCCTTCTCAGAAATGACTGCTCATTTGCATGATCTTTGGGTTGAGTTCCTCCCAACCCCAAACCCCAAAACCAAAACCCAACCTGGTGTCATTGAGTCAATCCCAGTTCAAGATGAGACCACATGACAGAATAGAACTGTCTAATAAATATCTTTACCAAAGCAGGCTGCTATGTCTTTCCCCCATGGAGCTTCTGGGTGAGTTCGAACCTCCAACTTTCTGGTTAATCCCCTGCCATTGATTCATTTCCAACCCAGAGTGACCTTATAGGACAGTGCTGGCTCCATCAGGGTTTCTGAGGTTGTAAATCTTTACAGAAGCAGACGATCACGTCTCTCTCCCATGGATAGGCTAGTGGATTCGAACTGCTGATTTTGTGGCTAGCAACTCAATGCTTAACCCACTGTGTCACTAGGGTTCTTTCTGTGTATGAGTGGTAGACTTTAATGTCCAAAGTCCTCACAGGTGTTTCATGAATAAAAGTTGGATCTGCAAAACCAGCAGGCATCTGAAATGACTTGGGACGCAAAAGTATGTGCTAGTCTGATGAGCACTGGATCCCAGGCCTCCAGGACCTGGGATGCTGAAGTGATTGGGTTAGGGACATGAGGTGCACAGATGACAAGCATCCTGGAGGGTACAAACAGTGCCAAAAGGCAGGCCTGGAGATTGGCTTCTGAAAGGCCATGGCCCTGAGGAGCTGCTATAGCTGTATCATAGGTCTGCTCCGGACACATGGTGCACCTTGATTGTAAGGCATCTCAACACAGAAGCAATATGGACCAAAGATCTGAAAAGAGGCATAGACTCTTGAGAGGGGATCAGAACTGACTTCTACCATGTCCCAGTGGACATAGGGCAGGCCACATCAAAGGTCCTCATTCTAGTGGATATAGGATGAATGACACCGGAGGTCCACATAACAGAGCATATAGGACAGGCCACATGAGAGATCCTAGTCTCAACTGACATAGGGTGGGCCATACCAGAGGTCTCAGTCCCAGCAGATGTAGGATGCACCACTCTGGAGGACCCCATCCCAGCAGTTATAGGATGAGCCATATCAATGGTCCCTATCCCAGAGGATATAGGACAGGCTATACTAGAGATCCCCATCCCAGGAGATACAGGGCAGGCCACATCAGAGGTTCCTGTCCCAGAAGACACAGGATGGGCCATATCAGAGGTTTATCCAGGCAGCATGGGCCTGATGCCTCCCCATGTAAGATTGACTAAAGGTGTGTGCGGGGGCTACCAGTGGGTCCCAAGAGTGCTGGCTCAACAGTGGACTCCTCCATCCAGTATCTGGTGATTTGAGACTGAGAGGAATGAATGGAGGTACAACCCCCAGCACTTGAGCCCATGGTCACCAGAGGTTCCCCAGAGCTCAAGCTGGCTCTGAGTTGCGATTCACTGGAGGAAGCTGACTGAGGTAGGTGACTCCCACAGTGACCACCCTGGCTCTGTGTCCTAAGTTGTGGCCCCAAGCAAAGAAGAAGGTGCCCATCTGTGGGAGGGTCCACAGCATTGGTTGTGTGGCTCTACACTGCTCCCTCCAGGCCTCCTCTGAAGAGTGAGCTTCAAGTGAACCCCTCCTCCATGTCTTTTCTTTCCGTAGCATGGACACTGTAGGTTGGAGCCCACCTCCAGGTGACTGGTCAGAGTTGTGATTCCTACTGCTACAGAATCCCCTGCATCCTGGGAACTTGGTAAGGATGACTTTTATATTCACCCCATTTAGGTGCTTACTGGAAGATTGATGGCTCAAACTCACCAGTTGCTCCTCAAGAAAAGGATGAGGTTACTTGCTTCTGCAACAATTTACAGTCTCCAAAGCCTTATGGGGCTGTTTGCCTCTGTCTTACGAGTTTTAAGTGTTTGGAGCACAGAAGTGAGTTGGCCCCTACCCAACAGGAGTACAGGTGTGTCTCACTGTCAAATGAAGAGAGGACTTAACCCACACAATGAGAATACAAGTGTGTTTAAAAGTCAAATGAAGAGGGGCTTCTCACCTTGGTTGAGTGTCCATTGGTCTCATCATGTGTCCATGACATCACCATCGGCACCATTGTCAAACCAGAAAAAAATGCACCCTTTATGAGGAATACAGTCCCAGATCTGCTTGGCAGTCAGCCCTCCCAGCATTCCCCATAAAGGGTTCCAGGTTAATATGTGTCCAGTCTGCGTCAATGGCAATTTACCCAAAGACAAAGTGACACTCTATTATTCACCAGTGATGCATTCACTGACAGTTGGTGTTTGTCCATCTAAGACACTGTAGTAAAAGACTTCAGTCTTCAATATTTATGGTATGTAATCTTCCCATTTTCTATTATCATTCCTTTTATTACTGCTAACCTTAGAATGCTCTTTCCCCTTCAGAGGTTTGAAAAATAGTCAAGTCTGCCTTTATAGTTTCTCTTTCGTACTTCAGGGTTTGTTTCCTTTCTGTCTCTATCACATGGATACATCTGGAATTTATACCTACTCAGGTGTGAACACTGAAAAATCTTAAACACCAGTTTCCATCGAGTCAGTTCCAACTCACAGTGACCTTCTGTATGACAGAACAAACGTCACCTGGCCCTACGTCACCTAACCTCACAATTGCCGGCATGTTTGAGTCCTTCATTGCAGCAATTGTGCCAAACCATCCCACTGAGGATCAACCTCACCCTTCCTGGCCTTCTACTTAACCAAATGTGAGGTCCTCCCAGAAGTGATTCCCTCCTGAAAACACATCCGTCAATATTCTGTTCTGCTCTATAGGGTTTCCATTGGACAACTTTCCTAAGTAGATCTACAGGCCTTCCTTCCTAGTCTGACTTCGTCAGGAAGTTCTACTGAAATATGTCCCTCCTGGATAAATCTGCTTGGTTTTGAAATACCTGTGGTAACGCTTCCAGCATCATGGTCACATGCAGTCACTGCAGGATGACAGACATGCTGACAGATGGGACTGGATCTGAGCAGTTGATTCCTCCAAAATGGATATATTGGTTCAACTCCCAGTGGGTTGGACAGGAGTTGTTAAAGAGACATGACAGTCAATTAGGAAAATGAATATGCTGAGACTATTCTGGTGATTATGAGGCTCATCAATGTGATGGAATATTAACCTCAGTACAGCCAGAGGGTCTCGAAAATGCAGATATATTAATAAGATACCTCAGAGACTCCCCCGTGGAGCCTGGGATAGAGGCCATATGTTTTGATGTGTGTGTGAGGTCCTGGGAGGTCAGGGGGACTTCTGGCTGCTCTACCCCCTGTCCTTCCATGTCTGCCCCAGTTTCACCTCTGCAGCCTCAGGGTCCGGGCAGCAACTCTAGAACCTCATCCAGGCTGCTGGTCCCTAATGCATTGATCAACCCTCCTGGTCCTTTTGCATCTCCTGGCAGAGCATCATCCAAACCTGATGGCCTCTTAGACACCACCTTCCTCTCCAAGACTGTGCCATGTGGAAGTAAATCCAAACTTAAAGGGAGGCTGTATTCACAACAAGCAAATCCAGAACAAGCTGGAGGCTTCATTCAAAAAGATGGTTGCAATCTGAAGGATGTTGCCATCTTAGAAAACTATAGTTTTGTTTTCTGGAGAGGGGTATATTGGCAGAAGGGGGGCTTGGGGCAGGTAAATGTGGCAAGTAGAAAGTGTGATCAGTAGGGTGAGGCAGGGAATGTGCCTCTCTGTGGTAGGATGATACTCAAGAGGAACAGTGTTCTGCTCTGTTGGAGAACAAAGTCCAGGGCTTGTGGGAGACAGAAGCTGGCTAAGATACATAGGATAAAACATGACAATTGTATTTTATGTTCCTGGTCACAGGGGTCAA
The DNA here is from genome assembly GCF_000296735.1 of Chrysochloris asiatica. Classification (NCBI taxonomy): domain Eukaryota; kingdom Metazoa; phylum Chordata; class Mammalia; order Afrosoricida; family Chrysochloridae; genus Chrysochloris; species Chrysochloris asiatica. The sequence continues at coordinate 102,015 of NW_006408615.1, read as the reverse complement.
GGTTATAGACCATGTTACTGGAATCACACATACGTCTCCCGCATATCAGGGACCAACTTGTCCTGCTGGACTGGGACATTCCTGGTTTTAACACCAAAAGCCCCACCACATCCAAGGATACCCTCAGTCTCAGGAAACCAGAATGTCAGTCACCCTAATACCCCAGGTTGGTGAACCCCTTCCTGACAGGGCAGCAGGAGGTACAACTGTTGCCTATCATTTCTGTGTCTCCCTCACCTGGTACAGAAACTGCAGCATAGACGGAGCTCAGTGAATATTTACTCAGCAAAGTATCTCAGGAGTGCCTGGATGATGCTCAACTGTTAACCAAAATGCTGGATGTTCGAATCCACCCAAAAGTGCCATGGAAGGAAACCCTGACAACGTACTTCCAAAAAATCAGCTACTGAAATTCCAGTGAAGCACAGTTCTACTCTGATACACAGGGGGTCACCATAATTGGGAGTCAGCAATGGATTAAGGACAATTTTCACAAAAAGATAACTAAAAGAACTCAGCTCTGTCCCTTAGCCATCAGCAGAGACAAAGAGTTAACCCAGGACATAAATTTACACATGTGAACCCGGTAGCCCGGATAGTGAAGTGCTAAGTGGGGAAGTCAAGTTGCCATATGCTTTGGAGTTGGGGTATTGTGTTTTCCTGTCAGCTGGACCTTAGGAAGACCCCAGATAAGTTGTGACTCAACAGAACACAGTCATGTGGACCTCCACTATGTCCTGAAACAGGCTCCTGCTCCAGCGAGCTCTCCCAGGGTGCCTCTGTCCAGTGTTCCTGACTACACTTGGCTGTCTGGTCCTCATGCAAGTCTTGACTCCATTGTCACTATAGAGAGACACTCACTGATTCTTCTTTGTCCTGTTAACATGGCGTATCTCCACATTGTGGGTGTCTGCATTGTCCAAACCTGCACATTCCACAGAAGAGTATGGTCTTTAACTGGTCTCTGGAAGGTACCTGCTAAGCCCTTGGAATGTTCTGATAGGAGTGTCTCTGTTTACCTGGGGCCAATGACCCCAGATGGTTTCTGAAATCAACAATGGGATTCATGATGAGGCTCTGAGTCACCTCAGATGGGTTATACCAACAATGGGACTTGTGGTGGGGCTGTGGGCCACCAGAGATGTTTTATACCAAAAATGAGATTTATGATGGGGACCCTGAGCCACCTCAGATGGTTTATGTCAACAGTGAGATTTGTGATGGAGCTCTAAGACTTCTGAGATAGTTTATACCAACATCTGGACTCATGGTGGGGTTCTGGGCCACCTCAGGTGGTTTACACCAACCATGTGGTTTAGGATGGAAGCCCTGGGCCACAAGCATCAGTTCAACCTCCAGGGCTGGATATTGAGTAACTGAGGTCAAATCTGTGGTGGCCAGTCATGTATAATGACTGGCCCCAGTAAATACATTGGACACTGGCCTTGGCTGAGATTCATAGAAACACCAATGTAAGTTGTCCATGTTGGTCCTGGGAAAAGTCAATGTCATCTGCAGACCCTGGAGGAGGACACCATCAATCCAGCCTGGTCTCACCTGGACTCCAGTTATCCCTTCCCTTTGCCAGTTCTGGTTAACTGTGAGCACAGAAGGTTTTTCTGAGTTCTGTTGTTGTTGTTAAGTGCCGTCAAGTCGGTTCCGACCCATAGCAACCCTGAATAGGGTTTCCAAGGCTGTAAATCTTTAAGGGAGCAGAAAGCTTCATCTATTTGCCATGGAGCAGCTGGTAGTTTCGAACTGCTGACCTTGCGGTTTGCAGCCCGATTCGTAACCACTATGCTACCAGAGCTTCTGAGTTCTGTAGATTCTTTTTATGATTGGCAGGTGGTCTTGGAGACACAGCACAGGAGCAGAAAATTTGGGTAGATCTCTTTTCCCTCAATGGCTTTAGTGGTTGGTGCATACATTTGAATAGCAATGGTATTAACTGGTCATCCATGTAGGCATATGGATATTATCCTATCACAGACATTGTTGTACCTAAGACAGATTGTGGGATGTTCTTTTTAATGATGAATGGAACTCCATTCCTCTTCAATTTGTCATTCCCAACATAGTAAACCATGATTGTCAGATTTAAAAATGATCAATACCAGTCCATTTCAGCTCACTAATGTGTAGAATGTCAGTCTTTTCCAACTGCCTTAGATTTATACTTCGTGCATTCCATGATATGATTATTGATGGATGTTTCCAACTGTTTTCCCTCATTTTGGCAAATGAAGGTCTAGAAAGCTTTACTCCATTGACGTCATCATGGTCAACTTTACTTTGAGGAGGCAGCTCTTCCCCAGTCATACTTGAGTGCCTTCCAACCTGATAGGTCATCTTCCAACAATATTTCTAACAATATTCTGGTAATACTCATTGTATTTCAGTAGTCAATATTCTCATGCTATCTGACAGTGTTCTACTGTTCAGTAGCTAAACATTCAAAAATAGTCAGCATCTCCTTCTTCCTAATCTGTCTGATTCTGGAAGCTCAGCTGAACCCTGTCCATCATGGGTGTCCATTTGCTGGTATTTAAAATACTGGTGGCCTCTCTTCCAGCATCACAGCAACACACAAGCCACCACAGCACAACAGAATGACAGAGCAATGGCACTTGGTAACCACTTGGAGAATGAATGGTTGAAGCTAAGTGGGGCATGTTCTATGCCATGATTCAGTTGTATCTACTGAGAACCAAGTCCCTACCCCAGAGACCCACAACCAGCCAGGGACATTCAGTTACCACAGGAAGACAGGCCATGCCATGCCTAGGACTCCTACAGACCATACTTGGAGCTGGCATAACGTCTAGCTATCAGTTAGTGTCTCAGGGATCTTGTCCCAAACATACAAGCGGGTGACACCTACTCCCTCACAGTTCGCAAGGCTAAAATCCCAATCAAATTTGGTCCTTTTGATTACTCTCTTCTAGTCTCTGGTGTCTCCTAGCAACCCTTGAGGTTCCTTTGCTTTTAGAGAGGTCCCCACATAGTTTATCTCCTCATCATCCACCCCTGTTGTGCCTCTATAACTACTCTGCTCTTTTTGTTAAGACAAGTAAGAGTAGGGTGGTTCTTAAACCTAATCCCTTCTGATGCTATCTTATGAAAAGAGCAGACTAGATGCACAAACATACACATTCAGTGACAGGGGAAGACAGACACCATGATGTGGAGTTTTAGCCCCAGACTTTGAGAAAATAAGCAAGCCATCTCTCAAAATGGATTAGCTTTAGATTGCACCCTACTCAGTTGCCCTGATTTGCATAACAAAAGAAAACTCCTACTTTCAAACAAGATCAATTCACTCTTTTCAGGTGACACCATTGAACCCATAACACTATCTATGGCCATTATGTAGACGGGGGCAAGCAACGTTTTCATCACAACACTGTTGTGAAGAAGAGTATGAGGTACAGCCATCTACCCACAGTGCCTGGTATGATGAGAGTGGCTGGAAGGTTTTCAGATGAACATGCCTGTAGTGAAGGACCTGTGATGGACATAAAGGAGGTTGTGCTCCTGTCTCCTGGAAATAGTGTGTCTATGGTGCTCAGGCCTTGTGTAGCCAGTGGTGGGAGGAAGGATCTGCCAGCTCACAGGCTTTCCAGACATAACCAAGAGTGTGGGCCACTGGGCTGCTGGGCTGGGATTTACATATGACCATTATTAACTGAGGAAGAATATTTGGGGAGAAAATAGGATGATTAAAAACAGACAATTTGGGAATAAAGCCATTGCCCATGAGTCCATTCTGACTCATGGGGACCTCAGTGTGTCAGAGTAAAGATACCCCATGGGGTTTTCAGTGGTTGATTTCTTGGAAGTAGGCCTTTTCTTCTGGGATGACTCTGGATGACTCAAATCACCAATTCTTGGATTAGCAGCTGAATACATGAGAATTCATGCCAACCAGAGACTCCTGTGGAAATAAAGCCCAAACCAAGACCATGGACACTGAGTAGAATCCAAATCAGGAAGAACATGTGTGTTATGGAGGAGATGGGATCCCTGCAGTTTTCTTGACCTTAGTCCTTACAGAAGCAGATTGCCAAGTCTTTCTTTCATGACATGGATTTGAACTGCCACTCTTTAGGTTAATACCATATTTTCACTCAAGTAATTATACAGTTTTCTGCTAGCAAGACAACCCCACTATCTCCAGGCATTTATTTCCTATGCATATGATGTGTGGTAGTGGTGGTTGTGTGCCGTGGAGTTGGTTCCGACTCATAGCAACCCTGTATAGGGTTTCCAAGGCTTTAAATCTTTACAGGAGCAGAAAGCCTCCTCTTTCGCCCACAGAATGACTGACTGGTAGTTTCGAACCACTGACCTTAGGATTAGCAGCCTGATCTGTTACCACTACACTACCAGAGTGTCATTTATGTTGTTCTTGTTGTTAGATGTCACTGAGTTGGTTCTGATTCATAGTGACCCTATGTACAAGAGAGTAAGACACTGCGTTGTCCTGCACAATCCATACAACTGATGCTACACTTGAGCGCACTGGTGCTACCACTGTGACAATCCATCTCATTGAGGATCTCCCTCTTTACCTAGCATGATATCCTTCCCCAGGGATTGGTCTCTTCTAAAAAGTTGTCCAACGTATGAGGGACAAACTCTGTCCATCGTGTCTTCTAAGGAGCATTCTGGCTGTGCTTCTCCTAACACAGACTTGTTCGTTCTCCTAGCAGTCCATTTGTTGTTGTTGTTAAGTGCCGTCGAGTCGGTTCCGACCCATAGCGACCCTGTACAGGGTAGTACCTTTAATATTCTTCTCAAACACCACAACTCAAATGCATCAATTCCATATACAGAGAGGAAGCTACATGGCAGATGAGGCCAACATGTCTTCCTTGTTCATTGTCCAGGTTTTACATGCATAGGAAGCTATGGAAAATACCTTGACTTGTGTCAGTAGCATCTTAATCCTCAAACTGACATCCGTACTCTTGAACACTGTAAAGAGGTTTTGTGTAAGAGATTTGCCTAATGCCACACATTGTTTGTTTTTTTTTTTGCCAGCTGTTTCTCTAAGTGTCGATAGTGGATCCAAGGAAAATGAGGTCTTTGACAACTTCAATTGTTTATCCATTTATCATGATATTATTTATTGTTCTAGTCTGTGGGATTTTTTGTCTTCTTTGCATTGAAGTGCAACCCATACTGAAGGCTGTGGTCTTTGGCCTTCATCAGTAAGTATTTTGAGACATCTTCACTTTCAGCAAGCAAGTTTGTATCATCTGCATATTGCTAAGTGCCGTCGAGTCGATTCCAACCCGTAGCGACCCTGTATAGGGTTTCCAAGGAGCAGCTGATGAGCTTGAACCACTGACCTTGTAGTTCAAATGACTTTGCAGTCAGGCACACTAGTCCACAGCGCCACAGCAGGACTCCATCATCGGCATAGAGCAGGAAAGTCTATTTTGAGATGGAAACTCTTCCCCACTTACATTTTGAGTGCCTTCCAACTGGAGAGCTTCATCATCTGGCACTATATCTGACAATATTTAGGTGTGCTTCATCATGGTCCAATAGCCAATATCCTGGTGCTACCAGACAGTGTTCCACTGCTATTCATAAAGCTTTCAGTAGTTAAACATTTGGAAGTATTCTACCTCTCCTTCTTCTGAGTCTGTCTTAGTCTGGAAGCTCAGCTGAAACCTGTCCACTATAAGTGACCTTAACAGAAGCAAAATACCAATGATATAGCTTCCAGCATCACAGTACCATGCAAACCACCACAACTGACAAACTTACAGATGAGTGGTTGTATGCTATGTGTATAAGTGCGCTATTTATGTGGATGCATTATATATGGAAATTATGGTCATCAAGTACAAACCATGTTCACCACCTAGTGATACGTGACCCACCAATGTCAGGTGTATCATGACACGTCATTGGAATCTTCCAAAACAGGCTTCATAGGCCTTCACAGTGATGAAGGAGCACACAGCACAGTACAGCACAGCGGGTTTCCCGACAAGAGACTCTTGAGGGAATCACACTTGATGGACCCGATGGAATGATGCCTGTATCTTCTCACTCATGTGGGACCAAGAATTATCCGTTGTAATCAGAGTTGCCAACTTTGAAGTTCCCCTTCACATATCACTGACCACCAGAGAGTAATCAGTCTCCATCATAATCATGCTCTCTCATTCTGCAGAATAAACAGCCAGTGACACGAGCCCCCCGTAGACTGGCCTCATGCAACCCCCATACCACAGTCAGCAGGCTGGATGAGTAATATATCGGAACACCAACCTCATCCGCCAGCTGATTACTCAGCCAGAGGAAGTGAGTAGTGAAGATTGACACATTTGACCTGAATTGCTGGCAGGATGGGCTAATGTGCCAAGATGGAATGCTCAGACTGCGGATCTTTCTGGAAATCTGACCCAAGTCAAACATCAGGGCTTTGCATCTCTGAGTCTGGTTATCAAGAAAAACAAGATGTAGAAAAGTGGTCCAGCTCTAGCCCTCCAGTGATTCTGTTCTGTAAAGGACCAGCCAGTATATGTTGTACACGTTTGTCTCTGTGCTCCTGGGAAAATTTGTACAAGTGCTGGCCCTGTAGCTGAGATGTGGCCCTATTTAGGAATGGAGTCTTTCTTTGAGGAAATCTGTTCAATCACGGCAGGGTAAGGAGGGTCCTGGTCCTAGTCTTGTCTGAGTAGTGGAGGAAGTGGTGGTGTGCTGCTGAGTCAGTTCCTGCCTAGTGTTTTCGAGGCTATAAATTTTTATGGGAGCAGAAAACCTCATCTTTTTCCTGTGGAGTGACTGGTAGATTTAAACTACCTATCTGCGGTTAGCAGCCCAGCTTGTAATACACTATGCTACCAGGGCTACTTCCTGTCTGAGTGGTGGTTTATAAAAAGGTGGGAACAGAGAGGGAGGGAGTGACATACAGGGCAAGCCAGCCTGTGAACACCACCTAAGAGTCTGAGAACACCAGGAACTCTCAGGCCCTCCATAAGCTGGCCACTCAGCTGCTGTCAATGTGTATATTATGAAGGCTTCTGTGATGCTAGAAGCTACACGTCCAGTATCTCAAATACCAGCAAGGTCAACCTGTGATGGACAGACTTCAATGGAGCTTCCTAGGAAGAGAGACTTGGTGATCTACTCTGAAAATTACCTAATGAAAACCCTGTGTATCACACCAGAACACAATGCAGTACAGTGCTGGAAGATGAGCCCCCTGGGCTGGAAGACACTCAGAGTGGCTACAACAATGGACTCGAGCTGACCAAGATTGTGAAGAAGGTACAAGACTCAACAAGGTTTTGGTCTGCTGTGTTTGGCATCACCGTGACTCGGAGCTGACTAGACAGCAGCTACATTAACAGTGGGCAGAAGCTAGAGGAGACAAGGAAGGTACATCCACTAGGAAGTCTCACTTGCTGTTGTAGCATGTATGCATCTGTGTAATGGTACCGCAAACGTAGCAGCTTCATTAGTGCACACATAAAGCTCATAATCTCCACATTCAGGAGTCTGGGAATGGTCTCCTGGGTCCTCTGGGGGGCTGGGACCCACAGGCTGCAGTTCAGGTATGGACTTGGGATGGATCTGAGTCCTGGCGTCCTCAGATTATTGGGTTAGTTGTCACCTTGCAGCTGTGAGATTGAAAGAAAACAGATGATGCTGACTGGCTTATTGCTGGTCGAATGTCACAAGGCACTCACTCTCAGCTCCTGGAAACTTCCCTTCTGTTCCCTGCCACATGGCTTTCTCCACTCATGTATAGTCCATAGATCCACACCTTTTAACTAACTCTGGACCCGTGACTCTCCAGAAGGAACACATTATCTGACTCACCATCCTCTGGACCCACCTTAGAAGTGAGAAGGGTACCTAAAGAATATCTAGGAGAACATGACTCAACAGTTGTACCTCATTTATGGGCAGAGGCAATTTAAGGGGCAGGAAGAAGTAAGAATCCTGAAAATTTAAGGATATAAAGATACAGGTGCCCCCAATGCGGGGAGCCCCGTACTATTTTGGTCATGAGACTGTGTTATTCCTTGTCTGCACAGGCAATGAATCCCTTGCTGTTTCCTTGCACCCCAATGTCCATTTTATTTTAACTCGATAATGGCGCCAAACACAGCAGAACAAAACCTTGTTGAGTCTTGTACCTTCTTCACAATCTTGGTCAGCTCAAGTCCATTGTTGTAGCCACTCTGAGTGTCTTCCAGCCCAGGGGGCTCATCTTCCAGCACTGCACTGCACTTGTACAGGGTAGTACCTTTAATATTCTTCTCAAA
>NW_006408615.1:86584-93621 GCF_000296735.1 Chrysochloris asiatica | reverse complement strand
AGTCCATTGTTGTAGCCACTCTGAGTGTCTTCCAGCCCAGGGGGCTCATCTTCCAGCACTGCACTGCACTGTGTTCTGGTGTGATACACAGGGTTTTCATTAGGTAATTTTCAGAGTAGATCACCAAGTCTCTCTTCCTAGGAAGCTCCACTGAAGTCTGTCCATCACAGGTTGACCTTGCTGGTATTTGAGATACTGGACGTGTAGTTTCCAGCATCACAGAAGCCTTCATAATATACACATTGACAGCAGCTGAGTGGCCAGCTTATGGAGGGCCTGAGAGTTCCTGGTGTTCTCAGACTCTTAGGTGGTGTTCACAAGCTGACTTGCCCTGTATGTCACTCTACACATCTTCATGTCTGCGGAGATAGAGTCATCTGGAGAGATCACTTTGCTCCACTTTGTGGGCACCTACTTTCCTCCTCACAATGTCCCATTTCTCTAAGTCACGGCCATTGATACATGTCAGAACCTGATCAGGAGCTGAATTTAAGTGGGTGTGTGGGTTAACAAGACCTTGTCAGAACCGGGTCAAGAGCTGGGCTTAGAAAAGGGTGTTTGAACAAGCAAGTATGTCCTAAAGAACCAATTTCAGCATCTGCTAAGCTATCTAAAAAGAAAACTAATTCACAAAGAGAACAAATTCAAACTGGACAAGATGTTTCCAAGTACTTCCACTTCTGAAAGTACTCATCCACCAGGGGAACAAAGTGAGCTCCAGGATCACGATTTGGTGTCAAGGACCCACTGCTGTACCTCCCTTGTTAGAAACAGGGTCTTTGGACAAAAGGTTCCAAGGAAGATTCTGCCCTGTGGATTCCACACCAGCCAGAGGCAGCCCACATCTTCCAGGAATGCCGCCTGCCATGTCAGAGCCCCTCCACTGGGCTCCTCTGTGCACTTTGGGGCACTTGGATGTAAGTTAATTGATAGATTTACAACAGAGCCACAGGGAAGCCTTTACTTCTTAACAGTTTCCCTCTGGGGTTGGCCTGAGTAGAAATAAAAGCTGTGGCTGAGTGAAATGAGGTCCCATCCCTGCCCCCTTGTCATGCAAAGTTATCCCTCTTTGTCCTCCTCCCCCGCTCCCCCCATGGGCTCCTCCTGAAGAGGATGTCTCAGCTCTGCTCCAGTATTTCCCAGAGCCCTCTCTGGTATTCATCTCACACTTGTCAAAATGTTCACACAGCTTCCGAAGCTTTTTACAGCCTGTCAAATATGTAGCCGGATGTGAGTCCCACTGTTTAGTTAATGGATCCACAACCTCTTCTATTCCCTGAGGACTTTGTATTTAACTTCTGAAATAATAGGTGGAATTTGAATCCTTTCAAGTGACACAATTTGTTTTTTCCTCTAATTATCTGGGAGAAAACTCTGTGACAGGCAAGAGCTCTAGGAGGGGCTTGGCACAGAGGCAAACTCCAACATGGAGCACAGGCTGGTCTCTGGGAGCCCAGAAGATACTTCTGAAAAGTAGCATTGCATGTCATAATAGCCAGTCCTGAATGCCATCAGAGAAAGTGGCAAGCCAGGGTCAGGTACAAGAAAGGCACTGAAGAGCTAATGTCTGTGCTATTGTTTAGGATGATTGTTGTTGTGATGTTGTGTGTCATTGAGCTGATTCCAACCCACATGACAGAGTAGCACTACCTTGTAGGGTTTAATCCTAGTCTATAATCCTCACATTGGGTTTATAATCAGGAGGGACAAGACCCCTGATAAGGTGGAGGGTCAGTGAGCATGAGGAAGATACTCAACAAGACGGATTGGCACAGTGGCTACAACACTGGGCTCACATGTAGGATAGCGCAGGACTGGGCAGGATTTTGTTATGTTGTACACAGGATTCCTGAGTTAAAACCAAGTCAACAGCACTTACCAATAGCAATAATCTTGAAGGGCTCAGACTGTTAAGTCTTTTCTTCCAAAGAGTCACTGGGTGCTTCAAACCAACAACCTTTGGGTGAACAACTGAATACTTAACCATTTTTGTCACCAGTGATTGTTTATTTCTCTCCAAAAACTCATTGTCATCCAGTCAAGTCCAACTTATAATCACCTTCTATGACAGAGTACAGGATGTCATGCTGGGTAAGATGGAGGGTCAGAGAAAGAGAGGAAGACCCCCAACGAGGTGGATCAGCCAGGTGGCATCATTGATGGCGTCAAGTGTGGTAGCGGTAGTGAGGTTGGCCCAGGATCGGACATTGTTTCGTTCTGCTGTGCATGGGGTCGCTATGAGTCGGTTCTGACTCGATAGCACCTGACAACAACAACAACATAACAGAGTACAGCCGCCCCTTAGGGTTTCTGGGAAGCAGATGGGGTTTTCTCCCCATTTTAGCAGCCAAGTGCTTAATCAATGCACTACTAGCATTCCTGTAGGAATAGGGTACAAATGCTCTAACATGGCCACCGTAATGTCAACTCTAACCATACCTCCCATCCTTACCCCCTGCTCCTGCTATGCATACTGAAGTTCTCTGTTCTCATGCTTTAGTTACACATATGCTAGGAAGGAGCAGACAGCCCCATCCTCTTGCTGATGTTGTTAGGTGCCATCAGATTATGTGCTCAACATACAGATTGAATAAGAATGGTGAAAGAATACAACACTGGCACACACCTTTCCTAATTTAAAACCACTCAGTGTTCCCTTCTTTTGTTCAAACAACTGCCTCCTGGTCTATGTACAGATTCCTCAAAAGCACAATTAAGTGTTTCGGAATACTCATTCTTTGAAAAGTTGTCCATAGCTTGCCATTATCCACACAATCTAAAGCCTTTGTGTAGTCAATAAATCACAGGTAACCACTGTTCTGGCATTCTCTGCTTTCAGCCAAGATCCATCAGATGTCAGCAATGATATCCCTCATTCTGTGTCTTCACCTGAATCCAGCTTGAACCTCTGGCACATCTCCATCAATATACTGTTGCTTTAGTTACACATATGCTAAGAAGAAGCAGACAGCCCCCTCCTCCCACCGTGCATACCAAAACAAAACTCTTAAACTCTTACATATATGCTAAGGAAGGAGCCAAAACCCCCTCATCCTGCTATGCATACCAAAAGTCTTTGCTCTCTTGGAAAGGGTAGGCAGCCCTGGGCCTTGTGGTTTTCCTGCTTTTCTGTGTTCCTCATACCACCCTTAACTTCCCTGATTCATATGAAGCTTATATACCAAATGATATCAAAAGACCCTAACCCATGACCCTAGTTTGGAAAATCTTGACTGTCCTACTGGCTACCACTAAAAACAACCACTGTTCCCCTTTTGTAAACTGTATCTTTTCTTGTCTGTAATAAACTAATGTCTCTCAGACCGACTCCTGATCACTTTTTCAGTCTCTTAACAATCACATATGCAGAAGGATTTTCCTTTCTGGCTTTAAACCCAAGCAGCACCTTTCAGGATGATTTAATCATTGATTTAAAAAAACTAAATCCATTGTCTTGCAAAAACCATACTTCAATGAATTATGAACCCTGACCAGGTAAGATGACTTCTTAACTCACTTAGGAAACAAGACTTGGAGGGAAATTATCCCACTGTCATGGAGCTGCTGAAGCCCTATGTCTTAGTTATCTTGTGTTGCTATCACAGAAATACCATTTGGGAGCCTAAAAGTCTGAATGAAAGGTGCCAACTCAAGTGGGGGAGAGGATTCTCTCTTTTTTGGCTCTGAGAGACAGGCCTTGTCAATTCAGCTTCTGTTTCTTGGTTCCTTGGTGAACTGCATGTGGTAAGGCATCTGTCTTCCCCATAGCTGCTTCTTTTCTCCCTGGCGTAATTTGCTCCTTTTATATCTCAGAACAGACTTACTCAAGACTACACTAACCCTGTGTCATTCACATAAAAAATCCCATTCATCAGTGGGATTATAACCACAGAGTTAGGGGGATCATCGTGGCTCTGTAGGATAAGCACTGCACTATGAACCATAATGTTGGTGGTTTGAACCCACTAGTAATTCTTTGGGAGAAAGATGAGACTTATTGCTTTTGCAACAAATTACAGCTTCAGAAAGCCCATAGAGGCTAGTTATGAGTCAGAACTGACATGACAGCACTTGGTTCCAACACATAGAGATCCTATACATACTCACACATACAAACTACCCAGTCAAGCACTATCTTCGTAATTGTTAACCTTTGCTGCTGCCACAGTGCCAATCCATCATGTTGGGAAATTTCTTTTTTGCACTGATCCTCGTGATATCCTTCTTTCAGGACTGGTCCCTCCTGATAATATGTCTGAAGAATCAGACAAGGTCAGGCCATCATGGCTTCTAAGGAGTATTCTGGCTGCACTTCTTCCATTACAGATGTGTTTGCTTTTCTGGTGGTCCCTGGTACTTTTAATATTCTTCTGCAACACCATAACTCAAATGCATCAATTCTTTTATGGTCTTCCTTATCATTGCCCAACTTTCACATTCAAATGAGGCTACTAAAAATATCATGGCTTGGGTCAGGTGCCCTTTAGTTCTCAAACTGACATTTTTGGAATTAAACACTTTAAAGAGGTCTTGTGCAACAAGTTAGCCTAATGCAATATGTTGTTTGATTTCTTGTCTGCTGCTTTCATGAGTGTTGATAGTGGATCCCAGCAAAATGAAGTCTTTGGCAACATTAATCTTTGGCCCAGTGGTGAGGATTTTTGTTTTCTTGAGGTACAACCCACACAGGTGTTAGGATTTATAACATATGTTTTAGGGGAAACACAATTCAATTCATAACATCTTAACCCAATGTACCTTTCAACTAAACATTGGAAATTGGGTTTTTGAAGATTTCATCAGTTAGTATGAGGTCATCTTGGAGGATGGTAAATTCCATCTAAATGGTGTCCTTATAAATTAGATGAAAAGAGAAAAGTAGTCATGTAAAGACAGAGCCAGACACAGGTGCAAGCCAAGCAATGCTGGACGCCACCTGCAGCTAGCAGAGAGGTATGGAACAGTTCCTCTCTCAGGCCCTCAGCAGAAATCAACATAGCCAATCCTTGATTGGTACATGCAACTTCCAGAACCGTTAGACTACACATTTCTATTTTTTAAAATCTACCCACTTTGTGGTATTTTGTAGTGACCCATGAGGGAACTAAGACACCAAGCCATTTTTGCTCAGAGGACACATCTCTGTATTTAGGGTGAACTACACTTGTGTCCGTCCTGGACACACTAGTGTCCAGGGCCTTTCTGCCCTTCCACTCTCAGAGATTTCTCTGAGATTCACAGGTGCTTAGTGAAGTAGCAACTCCTTCCTCCAGGGCTGTTATGGAAAGCCCACAAATTCCTCAACTGTTTAATTTTAAGCTGGGAGTCACCAGTGAAAATCCCAGTAGAATAGCCTGTTTACAAAAGCTTTGCTATCACTAGAAGACTGGACGAAATATCCTGGAAAGACTATGCACACCATGGACAGAGCTGAGGCAGGACACACACTGATGTGCTAATTCACAGTCATACCCTCGGGAGGAAGGCACTGGGTGGGTGCACATGGGAGAAGCTGCTATGTCTATATTCAGAGTGGGACCAACAACTGCAGCACTTTTTAAGATTCTAGGCTGCAGGTATCCATGTACTCTATACATAAAATTTAAACTGACTTTGGGGCGCTGAGCTAGAGAGATAAGGGTTCTAAATCATAGATGCTCAATATCAAAAATTAACTTAAAAAGGATAAGCTTTATACAGGCAGACCTCTGAGGTATTGTGGATTGGGTTCCAGACCACTGCAATAAAGCAAATATCACAATAAAATGAGTACATGTTTTTTTTTTTAGGTTCCCCTGTGCATATAAAAGTTATGTTGACACTATAGTCTGTTAAGAAAGATTATAAAAAGTTTGAAATATTGTGAGAATGACCAAAATATAGCACAGAGACATGAAGTAAGCACACGGTGTTGGAAAAATGGCACTAATAGGTTTGTTCTATGCAGGGTTGCTATATATCTTCCATTTGTAAAAAGTTCAGTATCTGCAAAGCACAATAAATTGAGCAATAAAATGAGGTAACTTGGAACTCAGTAAGACCATCATTTCTTCATTTGCCAAATATTGTTGGAAAACTATACTGTGCCCTGCACTCTACAAAGCTCTGAGGAATGAACAGCCGATGATACACAGCTCACTTCCCAGTCCTGGTGGAAAGGGAAGGTGAAGGTGGGTTGGAGACATGGGATAGGGTGTGGTGTGTGCATATCAGGCTACATGGAAGGACAGGTAGTCTATGAGTTGAGTCCATTGAAAAGTTGATTGCTTCAACCTTAAAATCAGTCAGTAACAGAATGTAATAGTAGAATTCTAAAATTTTAAAGTTGTTTACATGGTAGTTTTGGATCATCAAATTGGTTCTGACTCATAGCGACCCTGTACAGAGTTTCTGAGGCTATAAATCTTTACAGGAACAGAGACCCTCGTTTTTCTCCTGAGAGGAGACTGGTAGATTCTAACTGCTGATCTTATGGCTTATGACCCAACTTGTATATTCAGCTACTGCCCCACTTTTGTTCTTTTCATTGTTAAACAAGCCATGGTGAGGTACATGTTGATGTAAACCAATAGCGCAATTTTAAGTACACACTTTGTTAATTTCTGGTTCCTGAGTAATCCTGTGGACCCATGCCCACCATCGAGGAGATGTGAAGTACCCATCACACTCTTCATATTTCCTCCCTCATGTCCCTCTGCCCCACTTCCACCCCAGGGGACAGCTGATCTACTTTCTGTCTCCACACATGAGTTTGCATTTCCTGGACATTTATATAAAGGGTATCACATTGTTGTTGTTGTTGTTGTTGTTGTTGTTGTTGTTGTTGTCAGGTTTCATCGAGTCAGAACCAACTCATAGCAACCCCATGCACAGTAGAACGAAACAATGTCCGATCCTGTGCCAACCTCACTACCACTGCCACACTTGAGTCCATCAATGCTGCCACCTGGTCAATCCATCTCGTTGGGGGGTCTTCCTCTTTTTCTCCGACCCTCCATCTTACCAAGCATGATATCCTTCTCCAGTGACTGTTCCCT
>NW_006408615.1:74650-83329 GCF_000296735.1 Chrysochloris asiatica | reverse complement strand
GAATCCTTCAGTATTACAAATGGAGGATTGGCTTTGTTTTTTTCTTCAGTTCTCTCAGATTGAGGAAAGCTGAGCATTTTCTTCCCTTTTGGTTTTCTAATTCCATTTCTCTCTAATGTTCAAATTTTACCAAGCTGCCTTTTGAAACTTTCTATTCAGCTCTTTTACCTCCTCATGTCTTTCATTTGCTTTTAGCATTTCTACACTGGTAACCAAGTTTCAGAGTGTCTTCTTACATCCATTTTGATCTTTTCCTTCTTTCTTGTCTTCTTAATTTACTTTTTTCTTTCTTCCTATATGTTGTTCTGGATGTCATCCCACAACTCTTTTGTTCTTCAGTCTTTAGTGACTAATGTATCAAATCTGTTCTTGAGATGATCTCCAAATTCAGGTGGGATATGTTCAAGGTCATATTTTGGCTCTCATGGAGCCAACATTTTTTATTTTCTTCAACTTCAGCCTGAACTTGTATATGAAGTATTGATGCTCTGTTTCACAGTCTGCCCTTGGCCTTTGTACTGTCTCTGTCTCTTTCTACCAATGTAGTCAATTTGATCCCTGTGTATTCCATTTGGTGAAATCCATGTGTGTATTCATCTTTTATAATGCTTAAAAAGGTATTTACAATGAAGAAGATATTGGTGTTAGTAATTTCTATCATGTGGTTTCCAGATTTCTATCACCAATGCCATATTTTCCAACTACTGATTTCTTTGTTTCCAACCTTTGCATTCCAATCGCCAGGAATTTTCAAGCATCTTAATTGAATGTTTGATTGATATCAGACTGAAGAAACTGGCAGAATTTGTCAATCTCATCATCACTGGCTTTAGTGGTTAATGAGTACATTTGAATAATAGTGGTATTAAGCAGTCTTACTTGTAGGCATATGGATATTATCCCATCACAGATAGCATTGTACTTGAAGACAGATCTTGATATGTTCTTTTTGATGATGACTGCAATGACATTCATGTTCAATTTGTCATTCCCAGCATAGTAAACTATGTGATTGTCAGATTCAGAATGCCAATACCAGTCCATTTCAACTCACTGATACCTGTATCGATGTTTATGCATGCCATTTCATTTTTTACAACTTCCAATTTCCCTATATTCATTCTTTGTGTGTGGCATGTTCCAATTATTAATGGGTGTTTACAGCTGTTTGTCTTCATTTTTAGTTGTGCCCCATCAGCAAATGAAGATTGTGTCATCACATCATCACAGTCAATTCAACTTTGAGGAGGCAGCTTTGCGCAGTTGTATTCTGAGTGCCTTCCAACCTGAGGAGTTCACCTTCTGGTGCTATAACTGATGATATCCTGGTGCTCTTCATCATGTTTCAATACTGAATGATATTCTGTTATTGACAGTGTTCCACTGTTATTCACAGGTTTGCAGTGAGTAAATATTCAAAAGAAGTCCATCTCTCCTTCTTTCTACTCTGTCTTTGTCTGAAAGCTGTCTACCCTGCTGGTATGTAAAATACCTATGGCATAGCTTCCAACATCACAGGCACCAGAGTATGACAAACTAACAGACAAGTGGTGGTTGTTTGGTGGAGTGTCCTATAATGATCAATCTGGTTGAGGTAGTTGGTGGGGGGTGGAGAGAGTGTGCTAATGAGTTGGTTCTGACTCATCATGATTCTGTACGACAAAGTAGAACTGCTCCATAGGGTTCACTAGGCTGCAATATTTATGACAGTAAATGAATAGGTGTTTTTGTCTTGCAGAGCCGCTGGATCAGTTTGAACCACTGACCTTTCATTTGGCACCCTAGTGCATACACCATTGCATTATTGATGAAGAAGTACATACTGTCGAGTTGGTTCTGATCTATAGTGACCCTGTAAATGGTTTCTGAGAAGTGGTTGGTGGGTTTGGACCGCTGAGCTTGTGGTTCAAACAGACCTTGCAGTCCAGTGCATTATTCTGCATCGCCACACCAGGGTTCATCAATGGTGGTGGTGATTATGTGCCAGGGAGTTGGTTCCAACTCATAGTGACTCTGAACAGGGTTTCCGAGGCTGTAAATCTTTATGAGCAGAAAGCCTCATCTTTCTAGTGTTGTTTAAATCATCTATGTATTTACTGACTTTCTACTTGTTCTATCAATGGTTGAGCCAGCTGTATTGAAATATTTTATTGCAATAAATGAATCTTTTATTGTGTATTTGTATATTTGGCATGTTAGTTCTATCTATCTTTTCTCGTGTGTTTTAAATCTCAATTCTGTTGTTAGGTGAATAAGTACCTCAGATTATTATGCCTTCTTGAAGCATCAACTTCTTTTCTGTCACTTTCTACTAATTATAACATCTGTGTCATCTCATGGCAATTTCCAGTTGCTCAGTGTTTCCCATCATTACGCATCCCATCTTCCTACTTCCTTGCATGCTTGGTCATTTTTTATTGGATGTCAGACATTGTGATTTTCACCTTGTTGTGTGTTGAATATTTTTGTCTTCCTAAAAATATCATTGAGTTTCATCCTGGAATGTGGTTAAGTTGCTGATAAACAGGTTCATCTTTTGGAGTCTTGCTTTTAGGATTTATTAAGGAAGTAAAGGTAAGGAGCTCTGATAGCATAGTGATTATGAATTGGGCTGCTAGTCTCATGGTTAGCAGTTCAAAACCACCAGCTGTTCCATGGGAAAAAGAGGAGGCTTTCTGCTCCCTTAAAGGTTTCAGAAACCCTGTACAGGGTTGCTATGAGTCAGAACTGACCCCACGGCACATAACAACAACAACAACTGTTAACTGAAAGGAGCTCTGGTAGCATAGTTGTTGAGTCAGGCTGCTAACCTCAAGGTCAAATGTTCAAAACTAAAAGCCATTTCACGGGAGAAAGATGAGGCTTTCTGCTCCCATAAGATTTACAACCTTGAAAACTCTACACAGAGTCACTATGAGTCAGAACCGACTTCACGGCACACAACCACCAACCACCACCATAACAGCCTATTAGGCTATTTCCAGTACTAATGAATAGTCTGCCCAGGGCAATGAGTCTTATTTGTGTTTGTCTGTGTGCTCAGAAAAATGGGCACAGACTATTTTCAGCCCTTTGCAAGCACTGTTATTAAGTGTTTTCAAGTCATTTCCAACTCATAGGGACCCTGTATAGGGTTTCCAGTGAGCAACTGGTGGGTTTGAACTGCCAACCTTGCGGTTCACTGTCTAGTGCTGATCCTACAGGACCACCCCGGGGGTATATTGTGAGCACTGGACACTGTGGTTTTATCCTCCCAGGTGTTTTGTTTGTTTTCCTACATTTGCTTCACATGCATTTTTGAGAGAGACTCTATAGACCTCAGTAACTCTCTTTTTCTGACGTTCCCCCTACTTTCTTTTCTGTCCTATGGACTTTATCTGACTTGGTCTCTTGTGCTTCAATATGCAAGACTGGACTCTTAAGTCCATCTCCTCAACTCCTATGACCCACTGAGCTCTGCCTGGGTTCTCCTTCAATGCAGCCATCTGGGAAGGTCATTGTTAAGCCTGTTGGTTCTGATGTTTCATCCATGTTTTGATTGTTTCATGTGGAATGGTAACTTGGTTCCTGTTGCTCAATACTTTATAGAAACATAAGTTTCTGTCCAAAATCTTTCAGTGACTTTCCATTGTTTGTAAGAAGTTCTCTTCCTTCTCTACCTCATCCTCTCCCTCCTCCTTGCCTTCATCCTCCTTTGTTCAGCATTTCAAGAAAGTGCTTAATGACCTGTCCTGTTCTTATCATCTGAGTTCTTATGTGTAATTTATGACTGAATGATTCAATCAGCACAATTTCTTCCCAACCCCTCATTACACCATAATTGTTCTAACTTCCCAGCCTTCCCTTCCATCCTTGACCTCCACTAGAGTCTTTCTTCTGCACTCATCCAATCCTCCATCAAGTCCCCTCTCTTCTATGGCATTTCACTAACACTAAGATCATTCATGCACCAACCTCATCATTCTACATAGCCTGAGACCCAGAATGCCCAACCAATCTTCTACTCCATTCACTGATAATTATTTTGTAAATGGATTGAGCTAATGATCCACTAATACATAGTGTGAGAAATATAAGAGCATGTTGTGTGTCTGCGTATGTATGGGTAGGGGTGGGGATGGAGGTAAGTGAGAAGTGCGCTTGGGGAATGTACAGACTGTCTTGAGAGTTAAATAATCTACAAAGAGTTATTGCTGTTGTTAGCTGCCATCATGTTGGTCCATGACTCATGATGAACTCATTGCCCAATGAGATTGGACCATTGAGACCAGTAGAGTTTTCATTGGCTAGTTTTCAGAAGCAGATCACCAGATCTTTTTCTCAATTGGTCTTAATCTAAAGCTCCATCACAGCAAGGCACCAGCTTCCACAGACAGATGGTGGTTGTTCTGTATGGAGTGTATCAGCTGGGAATCAAACTCAGATCACCCACGTGGAGGGTGACAATTGCACCACTGACTCACCGTAGCCTCTCAGACAATGTTAGTGAAGTATGAGCATCTTTGACATTAATTCTTGAGCAGATGTGCCTGGTGGAAAATGAAGTGTTCATTCTTTGAAATTTTTCACTGTTTGTCTTGAACACATTCCAGGAACATTGCAAAGTACAGTTTTAGCATTTCAGTCTAAATGTTTTCTGGGGTGAATTTTCAGCTGTTGTTGGCTTTGGCCTAGGCAGCTCACGGGGCAACAAGCTCAGAGCAGTTTTCATCCATCACATGACTGGTTTCCCATTAATGAACCCCCTATTACTCCTCAGCCCTATGTGGCACATATGCAAAAAATCCCAGAAAGAGCAAGTGCCCCCCGTATATAGCAAAAAGAAGGATGTGCTGGGAGAATTCGTTCCCTCTGGCAATAAGCATTACATTTTTTTCTCTCTTTCAATTCTCCACTAAGGGCTAACTTTACAACTTTTATTATAATATACTTTATGTGCAACAGTGAGACTTTACTGCAGCATATGCCATTTTATATATTCATGCATATTTTTAAAATCCTTAGTCAGAGGCTCATAATGCAATATTAAACCCATACCATATTTTCTCTACACATTCATAAAAAAAAAAAGTCAGTTCTTTGGAAAATGTTATTAAGAACTTTGACTCCGGGGTATTCTGTGTTGAGGCATGAGTGAACGTTCCTGCCAGCGTGGAATCTGAGTGGAAATTCACTCCTGTGGTGGAATGGGTAACAGTCCTTGACTGGCCCTAAGGAGGTGGTCAGGGTGTTGAGAAATAAAAGCAGAGATTCCGGTGTGGACCTGTCTTCCCTGGGCAGGGACAGCTGCAAGGCAAGGATTGTGGAGAAAGCAGTTTGTTTCTGCTTAGGAAATGAGATGTCACATCAGAAATCACAGACAG
Organism: Chrysochloris asiatica; assembly: GCF_000296735.1. NCBI lineage: Eukaryota > Metazoa > Chordata > Mammalia > Afrosoricida > Chrysochloridae > Chrysochloris > Chrysochloris asiatica. Next base: position 77,966 of record NW_006408615.1, on the reverse strand, counting down.
TTGTTTATAATCAACAGGAGATTTCCAGTTGGACTGGAAAAAAATTGAAACAATACCTCCAAGTAATTCCAGACCTGTTTGAATTAGAATCTGCTCTCAGGAAATCCCTGTAAACTAGGCGATTCTGCCTATTACATGGGGCGAATTTTTGTCCTTGGTCTAAACCCAGCAGATTTATTTTGAGATTGTATTTGACATGTTGCATTATGTTTGTAGCCAAGTGACCCACAGAACAAGGAATAAAACACTGCTTTCTCCTCCATCAGCCTCACTGTATCCCAGGATACCCAGAGAAACCCCCAGCTACAATTGCCATGGTTAAGGACACTTTTGGCTTCTGAATGATTATTTTTAAATGACCACAGGCCTCTGCTGTGGTATTATTAAGTGTTTATAATTAATATTCAGACTGGAAATCACCAGTTGGAGGCAGTACTCAATGAACATACAGTGAGTCCCCCTGGGCCACATTCTGCACTGGGGACTGCAGACACAGGGGCAGGGAAGCCCAGTCTCAGGGAGGAGATAGTTGGAGGCAGAGGCTTCTAGTCTGGGTAGCAGCATTCCAGCACCACATACAATGACATGTGGATGCCCATGGGGGACACCCTAGAGCATCTGGGGGGGGGGTGTTAAAGGTGCAGCCCATGGAGCCGGAGCCGTGGGGAGCTGGGGAGGAAGCAGCAGTCTGTGACAGCAGCGCTTACGAACCACAGACATGGAAAGAGCTTTGGGCACAGGGCTGCTAACCTGAGACCCGCTCATTGACTCCAACTTGTGCCAGTCCCATGTGTGCCCTACTACAACTGCTCCACAGGGTCTACAGCCACAGGGTTTAAGGCAGCCAATCTCCAGGCTTTTCTTTCAAGGTACCTCAGCGTGCACTCAAACCTCCACCCTTTTGGTTAGCTGCCAAACCTGTTCATCAACTGCACCCTCTGGAGACTTCACAGATGCCTTTCCTAGAACATAAAAGCAATAAAACGTCCTCATGGTGAGAGGAGAAAGGAAGTGTTAGCTCACACAGGTGCACTGCTGCCCTGCCTACAAGCTCCCATTTTACTCTGTGTCCCTGAGGGACAGTGGAAAGCTTGAAGAAAGAGAAGGAAATGTTTGGATATCCATTTTTAATGTGTGTGTGCATGTATAACGCGTGCAAGCATTTGTGTGTGCATGTGAGAATATGCATATGTGAGTATGCATGTAAGAATATGTGTATTTGAGTATTTACATGTGTCTGGGTGGGCCTGCATATGTGTGTGTGCAAGTGTGTGAGAATGTGATCTGAGTACATGTGTGTGTGAATATTTGCATATGAGAGAGCATGCTCATATGTGTGCATGTGTGTATGTGTGTAAGAATATGCATGTGTAAGTGTGTATGTGAGTATTTTCTGTTTGAATATGTTTTATAGGTGTGCATATGTGTACACCTGTGCATGTATGTTAGTGCTTGTAAGAGTATGTGTACGTGAATACATACGTGTATGCATGGGTGTGCATGTGAGAATATGATGTGTGTGCCTTATATGTGTGCACACATATGTATGTATTCATGCATGTGTGTGTGTGTATACATGTATTGTTGTTGTTTAGTGCCATTGAGTAAGTTCAGGCTCATATTGACCCTGTATAGGGTTTTCAAGGAGTGGCTGGGGAGTTGGAACTGCTGATCTTGTGGTTCAAACTGACTTTGTGGCCCAGTCCTTTATCCCACAGCACCACACCAGGACTCATTCTGCATGTGTATGTGTGTTACATGTTCATGTGTGCAAGCATGTGTGTGTGTGTGTTATGCATGTGCATTTGATTATGTGTGTGTGCGTGTACATGTGGGGATGTGTGTACATTATGTTTACATATGTGCATGCATATCTTGTGTATTTGAGCATGTATGTGTGTGCATGCATGCATATATGGAGGTGTTTGTGTTATGTGTTATTTGTGCATGAATATCTATACATGTGAACATGTATACATGTGCATGTGTACACACACACCTGCATGTATTCTAGCATGCATATGTGTATGCATACATATGTGTGTTGTGTGTGTGCTCAGATAGCTATGGATGTGAGCATATATATATGCATGTGTGTGCATACATATAGGTGTGTTATTGTGTATGTGAGTACACATACCTCTATGTGAGCGTGTATATATGTGCACGTGTGTGCACACCTACATGTGTGTATGTGTGCATATATGAGCTTGTGTGCATACATACATACATGTATGAGAACATATATGTATGTGAGCTTGTGTGTGATTCTGTGTGTGTGCGAGTAAACATTGTCTCATTTACTTCTTTTCCACATGAATGTGTAGTCAGCACCTTGCTTTATTAAATGTTAGCGTCTTGACACCTGTGTTTTGTCTCTAAAAACAATTTTTACAGCAACTGTTGAAGCTCTATGATTCTCTTGTTCCCCTCTCATCATGAAGGTAAACATGGCCCTTCCATTTGATGCTTCCACTGTAGTCTGCTATAAATACATTTAACAGCAGCCAGTGTTACTGGGTGCTGAGCTAGTGTGTCTTTGCTCTCTTGGACTCACCATAATGTTTCTGTGAGATGGTTTCCATGTCCATTCTTTCAGCAATCACTTATTTTACAGTGTGCCGAATGGCAGACATAGACACAGTTCTTGCCCTCTCATCAGTAGTTGTGTCTGTCTTAAGTCTGGACTGGCCACTCTGATTTGTGGACATGAGTGGACTCAATACAGGCAGAGGTTTGGAAAGTGTCTTCTCATGCTGGCCTGTCCACTTGCTACTCTTGGAACAACCTTGGGCTAGCCTAATGGGTGATGGAGACACATGAACCCATCATCCTCATTGCCCCAGCTGACTACCATCACCGAGGAGCAGAGATACATGGTGAATTAGCAGCTGTTCAAGAATGTCTGAGACATGGTCCCTATTTGGTTTAAGCATTTGGCACTGTGAATAGGATTCATTGCAATAGTTTTTACAGGCCTAAGAAATTGTGAGGATTTGTGGGAGAAAGAACCAAGGGGGATGAGATCAAATGTTTTAGCTGAAAGGTGAGAAGATTCTGGAAATGCCTGAAGCTGATGTCATGCTGGATAGAAAGATAGCTGATCTATGGCCCCAGCCTAGTGGAATCCACCATGCCAGAGGCCCAAAGCCATATGCACATGAATGGGGTTGTCCAAGGTAGAAGGAAAGATTGAACTTGAGTGTTTTAAAAGGTTAGTGTGCTTGACTGCCTTATGCATATTGTCTTCTCCTGCCTATTATTGTAAAACAGACATACATGTGTAATAGGAATTGTTGTTGTTGTTGTTGTTGTT
>NW_006408615.1:72938-74550 GCF_000296735.1 Chrysochloris asiatica | reverse complement strand
TCAAAGGCATCAATTCTTCTACGATCTTCCTTATTCACTGTTCAGCTTTCACATCCATATGAGGTTATTGAAAATACCATGGCTTGGGTCAGGCTCACCTTAGTTCTCAAGGTGACATCTTTGCTCTTCACACTGTACAAACTCTTTTTTTGTCTCCATAGTTGCACTCTGGATCCATCCATGTTGTTACATTGACAATGCTGTATACTGAAGTTTATTTATCCTTTTAACTGTTCATGGCCAAAATGTAACACAGAGACAAACTGATGTCTTTGCTTGTCAACAATTTAAAGAGGTCTTGTGTAGCAGATTTTCATAATGCAATATGTTGTTTGATTTCCTGATTGCTGCTTCCATGAGTGTTGATGGTTTATCCCAGAAAAATGAATTGTTTAACAACCAGAAACTTTTCTCCATTTATATGGATGTTATTTATTGATCCAGTGTTGAAGATTTTTGTTTTATTTACATTGAGGTGCAACCCATACTGAAGACTGTGGTCTTTGCTCTTCATCAGTAAGTATTTTAAGTCCTCTGGCTTTCAGAAAGCAAAATTGTATCCTCTAATATTGCAGGTGATTAATGAATCTTCCTCGTATCCTGAAGTCATGTTTTTATTTTATATGATCCAGTTTTTCAGATAATTTGCTCAGCATTCAGATTGAGTAAGTATGGTGAAAGAATACAACCCTGGAGCACACCTTTCCTAATTTTAAACCATTCAGTGTCCTCTTGTTCTATTTGAACAACGGCTTCTTGGTCTATGTACAGGTTCCTCAAGAGCACAATTAAACATTCTGAAATACTCATTCTTCAAAATGCTGTCCATAGCTTGTCATAAGCCACACAATCAAAATCCTTTGCATAGTCAATAAAGCACAGGTAAACCTCTTTCTGGCACTCTCTGCTTTTAGCTAAGATCCATCTGATATCAGCAATGATACATCTCATTCCACATCCTCTTCTGAATCCAGCTTGAATCTCAGGAAGTTCTCTATGAAAGTATGGTTTCAGGTATTTTTAAATTATCTCTAGCAAAGGTTTGAATGCATGAGATAGTAATGATGTTGTCTAATATCCCCATTTCACTGGGTCACCTCTATTTGGAATAGGAACAAATATGGATCTCTTCCAGTCAGTTGACCAGGTAGTTGTCTTCCAAATATCTTCACATAAATGAGTGAGTGCCTCCAGTGCTGAATAAGTTTGTTGAAAGATTTCAATTTGTATTCCATCAATTCCCGGATCCTTGTTCTTTGTCAATGACTTCAGTGCTTCTTGGACTTCTCTGATTAGTACCATTAGTTCTTGATAATATGCTTCCTCTTCAAATGGTTAACATCAACCATTTGGTACAGTGACTTGGAGTATTCCCTCCATCTTCTTTTGATGCTTTCTGTATCATTCAATATTTTCCTCATGTTGTTGTTGTTGTTGTTAGGTGCCATCGAGTCAGAACTCAGAGTGACTCATAGTGACCTTATGCACAGCAGTACAAAACACTATCCAATCATGGACCAACCTCACTACTGTTGCCACACTTCAGTCCATCGATGATGCCACTTGGCCAATCCATCTCGTTAGAGGTCTTCCTCTTTTTCTCTGACCCTCC
>NW_006408615.1:68863-69858 GCF_000296735.1 Chrysochloris asiatica | reverse complement strand
CTAGGCCTGTGGTTTAATCTCACCAGCTGCTCCTCAGAAACCCTATACAGGGTCACTATGGGTTGGAATCGACTCAATGGCATTTAACAACAACAACTGCTATAAAGGCATGAAGTGGTTGACAACAAATTTTCATGGGTGTGCTTAGTTTTAGAATGAGGGGTCAAGGGAAAATCCCCACTGACTAGTTTTCCTCTTTACCATATAGGTCTGGCGAAAGGGGGTTTGGAATAATGTTGATAAGATTTTATCATTTCAATTGTAATTGTTACTAGTATTAATTGTGATTGTCAAAACTGTAATTGTAGAAGATATACAGCTAAGAGAGGGAAGTAATTATCTTTTATTTCAGGAACTGACAATTCCAGCTCCATCCATAAGAATGAGCATAAGTGGAGCTTGGGATCCCTTCTGAAGAAGCAGCGACAGCAGAGATGGTGGCAAAGGTGGTGACATGGAAAGACAGAGCAGCTATGAACTCCAGGCTCATGGACTGAATGTGGCTGTGTGCCTATGGGCTGGAGACTGGCTTTTAGACAATTATGTGTACATCAAATATTTCTGCTTTGTTCATTGATGAAATATAAGAAGGAAATGGGGCTGGTGTGTTTTTAGCTGTACATGTCTTATTAATATCATGTCAGGCACAAGTATGATACAATGTAATATAGGCATAGTTAGCTCAGCCTTAGGAACATTTAGAAATGATACATTTCATGAGGATTTAAGAAGAATAAGTGAAGATGAGCCAATAAGTGTAAAGAGAAAAGGGGAGGATTTGTGAGAAATAGCTTTTGGGGTGATCTATCTTCAGGCCTAAGGAGAATCTTGGGGGTAGCAGGCTAGCAAAACAAAAGGGGCTCAGGGGAGAGGAAGGCACTAGTTTGACCAGCTAGAAATTTTAAAATAAGAATACATCCATCATGGAAATATGGGCAGTTCATGGGAAGGAGGGAAACTAAATTTAAATGAGATTGCTACCAATAAGGACTAGT
>NW_006408615.1:42688-48520 GCF_000296735.1 Chrysochloris asiatica | reverse complement strand
ATTTGCATATCAGTAATTGATGGTCTGTTCCACAGTCTGCCCCTGGCCTTGTCTTCACTGATGATATGGAGCTTTTCCATCTTCTCTTTCCACACTTAGATAGGCCCAAACAGCCAACTTAACTGTTCGTGCCACCAAGGAATTTCTTATGTATATATCTAAGACACAGTATCTTCAGTCACCTCATATCCATGTGAAAGTTGGACAATGAATAAGAAAGTCATGGAAATATTGATGCATTTGAGTTATGGAGTTGCTGAAGAATATTAAAAGTTCCATGGACTGCCAGAAGAACAATATATTTGTTTAGAAAAAGTACAACTAGAATGTTCCTTGGAGGCATGGTGAGACTTTATCTTTTGTGCTTTGGACATGTTGTCAGAAGAGACCAATTCCTGGAGAATGACATCATGCTTGGTAAAGTGATGGGTATGCTACAAAAGGAAGACCCTCAATGAGTCAGATTGGCACAGCAGCATCAAAGGGTTCAATGTAGCAACAAGTCTCAGGATGGTGCAGAACAGGGCAGTGTTTCCTCCTGTTGTGCATAGGTTCACAATTATCTACAGAAATAGATAAATATATGCATAGATATGTTGTTAAGTGCCGTGGAGTTGGTTCCATCTCATAGAAACTACTGTGTACTGTTTCCAAGAAGTGGCTGGTGGCTTATCCAAAATCACTTTAAAGAGTTAGTGATTTTAATCTGTTTAAGGAGCTCTGGTAGCGTAGTGGTTACGAATCGGGCTGCGAACCTCAAGGTCAGCGGTTCGAAACTACCAGCCGCTCCGCGGGAGAAAGATGAGGCTTTCTACTCCCGTAAGGATTTACACCCTCGAAAACCCTGTACAGGGTCGCTATGGGTCGAACCGACTCGATGGCACTTAACAACAACAACAACAATGTTAATCAGTTGATTCAATCATTTCCCCCAACCCTTATAATGAAATTTGAATGATTTTGTAAACTGTAAATTCGATTAGATATTTTCTCCTTATTGTTGTTAAGTGCTGACAAGTTATGTCCCCACCCATAATGACCCTGTATAGGATTTCCAAGGAGCGGCTGGTGAGCTTCAACAACCGACCTTGAGGTTCAAACCAACTTTGCAATCCAGCGCATTAACCCACAACACCACACCAGGACTCCAGATAAGATATTAGATCAATTTTTTTTTTAAATTAACTTTTCGCTTTCTTTAGTTTTTACTATAGGGGATAGCAGTAACATGCAAAATTTGAGCATTAACAATGTCTTCAACTAGAAAAATCTCCATTGCCTTCTTAAGAAAATGAAGTACAAGTCAGTTTTTAAAACGTATTTCCTTATTATTATATACATAGTCAGCAGGCTATGGTGCATAAAAGTCCGAGCAGAAATTTGATAGTGCCAATTAAAAAGATCACCGTGCTTGAGACAGATCACTACCATGTCATATAAAACCAGCCGTCATAGAACTGGCCACCCCCTGTCTGTCAGCTGGTTGAACTGTGTAGCTGTGGTGCTGTGAACAGTTCCATCAATATCTCAAGCACCAGCAGAGTCACCCATGGTGGACACATCCCAGTCTAGAAAATAGACCAGGAAGAAAAGCTTAATGGTCTATTTCTGAAAAAGAGTCAGCAGAAACTGTGGATCACAGCAGAACATTGACCATATAGTGCTGAAAGGTGAGCTTCATAGATGGGAAGGCACTCAGAAAACATAGTGGCTACAATAATGGACTCAAACAAACCAACAATCAAAAACAGGCTGCAACAGTGATGAAAATATATTCACTCCTCAGTTAGTAACCTGGTTCCAAAGATCAGGTCATTATGTGAACATCAGCATTCTGTGAAAATGGAAGATGACCTCATCATTTCACAATAGAGAGAATGACAGTATCATCATGTAACTACCAAACCACTGAGAATCATGGCCCAGCCAACCTGATACATGACCCTAGATATCACAGTCAGCGTTACTCTCGCCTCTCACTTTGGCATTCATTACTGCCTCACTTATGTCACCAGCAGAGTAGATGTGTTCTGCTTGCAGTAAATGTGAACCAAAAGAAAAGAAGGTAATTGGTGAGTGAGGCATAGACGTATTTCATTCTGCTGTGCATGGACAGCAGCTAACAATAACAATAGAACACAGATCTTCTTTCTCTTAAAGGTAAGTAAGGAATCATGTTTCTGCTGACTCTTCGTCCTAGGATGTTTCCTTGTAGAGACCAATTTGGGATCCTGTGGGGATGTGGCTGGTGTGCGCATGTTCCAGTGGAACTTTCTGCATCTTTATGAGAGTCAGTCCTAGAGGGCCATGTGTGACATGCTCGGGCTGATGTTCCAGGCAGGGCCAGAGGCCATCTCTGGGCACATCCATCAATTTGACAGAAGTTAGGAACCACTATGTCTTGTGCTCCCTGTTCATCGTGTGTGATTAAAACTGGGACTGTTTCATGGAACCGTGACAGAACTCTGCACTGAGGTGACCCCAAAGCTCATTGTTTTTAAATAAGGCTGGCGGGGGTCACACCTTCTCCCTGGTTAATTGGTACATTCCAAATGAGTTCTTCAGAAGTTTGAGAATTTGCACAAGAGAGGAAATAATTTCAAATATTATGCTGTTCTTAAGTGTCATTGGATCCGTTCCAACTCACAGTGATACTGTTTCCGAGGAGTCGCTGGTGAGTTTTAACTGCAGATCTTGTGGTCAGCAGTCTAGTGCTTATCTATTTTACAGTGCCACACCAGAACTCCTCTAATATTATGTTGCTGTTGTTGTTAGGTGACGTCAAGTCAGTTCCAACTCATAGTCACTCTATGTACACCAGAATGAAACACAGCGCGAACCTCTGGCAGTTCTCTGTCAATGTATGGATGCAGCCATTTTTTAATTTACTTTAGCAAAATTTTACTTGCCTGAAATATTAACGATATTGCCCATCTAGTAAATGAGAATCCCAACTTGGTTCTCAGGGTTGGAGAAACAGGGAAATAACAACCAATTTGTAATTTGATTTCTGCTCTCTCCTTCCCTCATTCTTTCTCCATCCCTTCATTGTTTAACTTCGTCCCTCCCTCCTTTGCTCTTTTTCTTCTTCCCATCTTTCTTCTCCTTCCTTCCTTTTTTCCTATCTCATTCCCTCTTTCACTTAGAGATTGTCAACATAAAAAAGTCAACAAAGATAATAGAAATGTCACTATAGAACAGTAAAGAGAGGCACATACCTTGGCATGAAAGAACATGTGAAACCACACTTGGGAACTTTGACTCAGCCATGTTTCTGAGCTGATGACATTTTTACAACCACAAAAGTGAACATCTGCAATTGTTGCTAGAAACCAGCTCTGTGCTGTGAAATCTGAGGCACAAGAAAGTTCAGCATGTTCATAGAGACACAATTGCATGAGTTCAGTTGTTGTTGTGAGGTGCCATCAAATCGGTTCCAACTCATAATGACCTATGGACAACAGAACAAAATGTTACCACACAATAATTTCTATGCTTGAGTCCAGTGTTGCTACCACTACGTGGCTGACCCTCTACTTTACCAAGCATTAGATCTTTCTCCAAAGGCTGGTCCCTCCTGATAACATGGTCAATATACATGAGATGAAATCTTGACATCCTCACTTCTAAAGAGCATTCTAGCTGTACTTTTTCCGAGATAGAATTGTTTGCTGCTGGCAGTCCATAGTATATTCAATATTCTTCACAAACACCATTATTCAAAGGCAACAATTCTGTTTCAGTCTTTCCTATTCCTTGTTCCGCTTTCACGTGCGTATGAGGTGAAAGAATATGTCAGATACACCATAGTCTTCAATATGACATCTTTGCCTCTTAACACTTTAAAGAGATCATTTGCACCAGATTTACCACTACAATATGTCATTTTATTTCGTAACTGCTCTTCCATGGGTGCCAAATGTGGATCCAGGTAAAATGAAATCCTTGAGAGCTTCAATCTTTTCTTCATTTATCATGAATTTGCTTATTGGTCCAATTCTGAGGACTTTTGTTTTCTTTATGTTGAGGTGTGATCCATACTGAAGGCTGTAGTCTTTGATCTTCATCAGTACGTACTTCAAATTTTCTTCACTTTCAGTAAGCAAGGGGTATCATCTTTATATCTCAGGTTGTTAATTAGTCTCTCTCTAATCTTGATGGTAAGTTCTCCTTCATATAGTGCAATGAGACATTTTTTATATGCTCAGTACTTATGAATTCAGTTCAAAGACTGCAACCTTCAGTATGAATTTCATCTCTGTGTAAGGGAAAATGAAATGGTTCACAACTAGACCAATAAATAACAGCATGATAAATGAGGAAAAGATTGAAGCTGTCAAATATTTCATTTTCTTGGATCCATAATCAACACTCATGGAAGCAACAGTCAAGAAATCAAACAACTTATTGCATTAGGCAAATCTGCTGCACAAGAATTCTTTAAACTGTTAAAGAACAAAGATGCAACCTTATGGACAAAGGTACTCCTGGCCCAATCCTTGGCATTTTCAACTACCTCATAGACATATGATAGCTGGACAGTGAATAAGAAAGAAAATAAAATAATCAATGCATTTGAATTATGATGTTGACTAAGAATATTGAAAGTACTAAGGTACAAAGAACAAACAAATTTATCTTGGAAAAAGTACAGTAAAACTGATACTTAGAAGTGAGGATGGAAAGTCTTTGTCTCATGTACTTTGGACATTTCATCAGAAGGGACCAGTCCCTGGAGAAGACATCATGTTTGATAAAGTGGAGTGTCAGTGAGAAAGAGGAAAATCCTAAAGGAGGTGGATAGACACAGTGGCAGCAGCGATGGGCTCAAATATGACAATTGTCAGGATGGTGTAGGACTAGGCAGAGTTTTGTTCTGTTGTACATAGTGTTACTGTGAGTCACAACTGACTAGATTGTAACTAACAACAATTCTGTGTGCTCAATAGGTGAATTGACCCTATGGATCCTAGGCACTATGCATTCCATTGAAGGCTAAAGACGTTGGATCAAACTATAGATGATGATTACCACCAATGGTAGTTGGTGGTTTAGATAATGGTGAAAAATAATATAGTACATACCTCCTCATCAACACCCATGGCGCTGGCTTAATCTTTAAGGAGATGCAAGAGACACAGGGTTTTAGCTCTCAATAATTTTTCAAATAGATTCCATTGGATTACATTATTAAGGAGAAAACATATTATGCAGCTCCAATGTTGTGGTTGTTGTTATTGTTGTTGTTAGGTGTCATTGAGTCAGTACCGACTCATAATGACGTTATATACAACAGAATGAAACACTGTTTGGTCCTGGGCCAACCTCACAATTGTTGCCACGCTTGAGCCCATTGATGCTGCCACTTTACCAATCCATCTCGTTGGGGTCTTCCTCTTTTTATCTGACCCTCCACCTTACCAAACATGATGTTCTTCTCCAGCAACTGGTCCCCCCTGACCATATGTCCAAAGTATGAGAGACGAAGTTGGGCCACCCTGACCTCAAAGGAGCACTCTGGCTGCACTTCTTCCAACACAGATCTATTGGTTCTTTTGGTAGTCCATGGCACTTTCAATATTCTCCTCCAATACCACAACTCAAAAGCATCAATTCTTCTCCTATTCACTGTCCAGCTTTCACATGCATATGAGGTTATTGGAAACACCATAGCTTGGGTCAGGCGCACCCTAGTCCTCAAGCTGACATCTTTGCTCTTTAACACTTTAAAAAGTTCCTGTGCAGAAGATTTCCCTAATGCAAAACATCCTTTGATTTCTTGGCTGCTGCTTCCGTGAGTGTTGATAGTTGATCCAAGAAGAATGAAGTCCT
>NW_006408615.1:37486-42588 GCF_000296735.1 Chrysochloris asiatica | reverse complement strand
CGGTCAACTCTACTTCGAGGAGGCAGCTCTTCCCCAGATGCATTTTGAGTGCCTTCCAATGTGCTCTTTTTCTGGCCCAATATATGACAGTAATTCTCTGCTATTCATAAGGTTTTTAGTGACTAAATGTTCTATAGTAGTTCATCATTCCTTCTTCCTAGTCTGTCTTCATCTGTAAACTCATCTGAAACCTGTCCACCCTGGGTGACCCTGCTGGTATTTAAAATACCAGTGGCATAGCTTCCAGAATCACAGCAACTCACAAGCCACCATAGTATGACAAACTGACAGATGAGCGGTGGTAAACTCCATAGTACCCAGTAAAAGGGGAACTGGAGAAGGGGCTTTTTCGAGACGGCAATAAAACTCTTTGCAAGCCGACCGTTCCTGGCATCTGCCTGTATCTGCCTGTATCTACCCAATTTTGCTAAATCTAATAAAGAAAATCTCACTCTCAAAACAACAAAAAGAAAATCTGAGAGAGTGCAGGGCACCTGTCCATTAGTGGAATCCTGAGCAAAACTACTCTGAAAAATAAAGTTTTAGTGCCATGCAGAAAAAGGTCATAGATAGAACCACCTACTAGGTTCCAGTCATTCTTTTAGACTCTGAAAATACTTAAGTGAATAAAGTAGACAAGACCATAGGCACTGTCAGAGAGCCTGCATGTGAATGCAGCACTGGATGCCATTATTATTAGCTGCCACTGAGTTGGTATAAGGAACTCTGGCAGTGTAGTGTTTACAAATTGGGCTGCTAACCTGAAGGTTGGCAGTTTGAAACTACCAGTTGTTCCAAGAGAGAAAGATGAGGCATTCTGCTCCCGTGAACATTTACAGCCTTGGAAATCCTGTGTAGGGTCACCATGAGTCGGAACTGACTCCACGGTATTTATCAAAACACAACAACTGAGTTGGTGTCAATTCATGGCAACCTTGTGTTCAGCAGAATGAAACACTGCTCAGTCTTGCATCTTCCGTGTGACTGTGGTGCCACCTCGCTTCATGTGGTTATTAACATTATATCTCAACACAGTCATCAGTGGGTTTGGAAAGGAGCAGTCTATGAGCACATCCATTTAGAAGCAGAAAGCAGAGGAGACTTGTTGATGAGAAGCTTTTGGATTCTCTATGGAAGGCCTTGTGTGGGGGTGGTTGGGGGGTGGCCTGATTGGGCGAACAAGCAGGCATGGCGTCACCAACTAGAAGTCAAGGAGCAATCACATGGTTTCCATTGGACAGTCAGGCAGATGGAGCAGGCCCACGGTCCCTGCCTACCTGACCACTGCAGGCTCTGTCTTTCAATTTCCAAACATTTTTCATAAATTTTCACTAAAGGTCCTTGATGGGGTGACAATTCGAGCACCTTGATCTGCAACTTCCTCTCCTTTATCTTCAACGTTTTAAAAAACATCCATGAATTATGTCTACCAGATTCACCAACTTCAAGGTGTAGAGGTCATGGGCATATGTGGCTGAAATCCTAACCCTCGGAACTGTGTGTGTGGCCTTGTTTGTAAAGAGGGTCTTTGCAGACCATATTAGTTAGCATGAGGCCAGATGGGAACATGTGGGCACCACCAATAGGTCTAGCACCAGGCAGACAGCCTCCTTGTGGCCCAAATCAATAGGGCCAGAAACAGGCTAGAAACTCTTGACAGTCTGGAGGCAGAATCCTTGTCATCTAGGTTAAGTTCCTTGTTTGTTGTTAGTCTCCAACTGATTGATCTGGTCCACCATGTTATGCATGATCGACTTTATGTAGAATTAACTGATTGTGGCAACATCTACAAGAGGTAGGCTAGTGTTTGGCCAAGCAATTGAGTTCTGTGACTTGGTTCTGTCCATGTATACAATTCACCCTCACATCTGGGGTTCTGGGATAGGATGCCTGCTCTTGTACTTCAGTGTGTGCATACCTGAGGAGGGAGACTCTGCCTGGGGGCTCCCCAGTGCTTCTGAGGCTCTCCTCCATGTCCTCCATGGTACCCTGTGCCACCTGCAGTCATGTCCACACTGGACCAAAGAAGACCCTTGTCAGAGTCTGTGAACAGGATGGGACTGCAGGGACTGAAGTACCTTTTCCCCTAAAGCTCGGGAAAAGGTGGTGCTATGCACACATCGTGCATTACAGAGAGCACCTTCCTAGTGATGTTTCCTCCCTAAGCTCCATCCTCCCTGCGCCAATGTTGAGTGGTCTCAAACACACACATCTGCTCCCACTGAGTCACTCTGACTCCTGGCAGCCCCATTGAGTCAGAGTAGAGCTCTGCTGGATTTTCTTAACTGTTGTCTTTACAGAAAGAGATCACCAGGTTTCTCTTCTGAGGGACCACTTGTTGTTGTTGCATCCATTCTGACTCACAGTAACCCTGCATAGGGTTTCTGAGTGTGACTGGTAGGTTTGAACTGCTGACCCTATGGCTAGTGTGGTTAACAGTCCAGTGGTGATCTATAGTGCCACACTAGAGCTGTAGGGTTCAAATCACCAAGCTTCAGGTTAGTGGCTGTTGTTGTTGTTGTTATGTACCATAGAGTTGATTCTGTCTCTTGGTGACACCACCTGACAGGGTAAAATTACTCCATAGGATTTCCTAGGGATTGGCCAAATGGCAGCATCGAGGGACTCAAGCGTGGCAACAGTAGTGAGGTTGTCCCAGGATTGGGCAGTGTTTCGTTCTGCTGTGCATAAGGTTGCTATGAGTCGGTACCAACTCGATGGCACCTAACAACAACAACAACAACAGCAACAATCATCACAAGAAACTCTGGTAGCGTAGTGGTTATGAGTTAGGCTGCTAACCTCAAGGTCAGTAGTTTGAAACTACCAGTTGTTCTGTGGGAGAAACATAAGGCTTCCTGCTCTTGTAAATATTTACGGCCTGAGAAACCTTATAGAGGGTCACTGTGAGTCGGAACCGACTCCCCAGCACACCACCAGTCATCACAGAAGCAGACCACCAACCTGGTCTTCTGCAGAGCTGCTGGATGTGCTGGAACCTTTGTTGAACACAAACCTTTATACCATCCAGGGGCCTGCTGAATGGGTCACGCTTCTCTTGGTGACCTTGTCACATTCCTGCCTCCAGGTTGTGGTAGATTCGTGTCTCCTTGGTGCCACCCTGCAAGGCCCCAGATAACTGAGCTGTGGTGTCTCCTCATTGGCTGGCATGAACGTGCTCCTTGCTCCCTCTCAATGCAGCAATTCTCTTCACGGACTCGGGGACCCCTCAGAACTCCTGACCTGCTCTTCCTTTAACAGTCTATTTCCTGCCCCAGTGCCTCTGGGTTCTGTGGCTGCCGGGTTCCAGACAGTTACTCTGCTAAAGGTGTCTGTCTCCACCTGATCTTGACTTCATCGCTCAGCGAGGGCTGGTCACTGTCTTAGCTCTGGACACATCAGACGGGCACTGAGGAAAACTGTGTGTTGTTGTTTCTGCATCAGCCTGGTTTCAGGGGATGGTTGTGCTGTGGACAGCAGCTGACCAGTCAACAGTTTGGCTCATTCTGGACCCTGCATTCTGCCCTGGAACCCCCTCACCCAGATAGGGGACAAGCGTTCAGCGACACACAGCTGGCACAGAGGACACTGCCATCTACAGGTGAGCTAATTATCTACAAACACACGGCTTCTGGAGGCCCGTCCTTAAGGTGTAAAGTGTGGGACAAATCAGCTGGTGTCATAGAGTGGAGATGGACACAAGTCACCAAGCCCTGACCAGCCTTCAGTGGCACCTAACAACAACATGCATTTTTATTTAAATTGCCCATTCTTTCATTGTCTTACTAGCATTTTTATTATTGTGAATTGAGTGACAGTTTACAGACAAGATTCTCAGTTTTACATTCCACAAGTTTAGTGCTTTGTTTTATCACAATGGCTATAATCTCCTCTATTCAATAACAGTTATCCCACTTCCTCCCTGTGCTTACCCATGTACAAATAAGCTCTTTCAAATTCTTATATGTTTGTGGAATAGATACATATATATTCTACCAATATATAAGTTCTGGTGTGGTGATATGGGATAATGCATTTGACCACAAAGTCGGTTTGCACTGCAGGATCAGTGGTTCAAATTTACCAGCTGCTCTTTGGAAACCCTATACAGGGTCATTATGAGTCAGAACTGACTCAAAGATACTTAACAACATATATATGTATCTATCCCACTCTTCCTCCCATACCCATTCAGCCTGTGTCTCTGTCCATGTACCTACACACAGAACACTGTTGTTCCAAGGTTGTATGTATTTCACTTTTACTTCTCTCTCCTTTAGCCATGCACACCTCCCTGAGTCTTCACCTATCTTCATCATTCTTCTACCAAACTCCCTCTTCTTGAATATTGTCCTCCGCCTTCTTGTATAGTGCCCTCCCTGTCACTCTCTAGTGTGTTTTCTTGTTGGTTTGTGTGGGTTTATTTGTGTATGAAAATCGTGTTGTTAGTCACCACTGAGCCAATTTCTACTCATGATGACCCACGTGTGTCAGAGTGGAATATCTCCATAGGGTTTTCAAGGCTGTGGCCTTCCAAAAGCAGATCTCCAGGTATATCTTCTGAGGTGCCCTATGTTGTTGTTTTTAAGTGCTGTTAAGTCGGTTCCAACTCATAGTGATCCCGTATAGGATTTCCAAGGAGCAGCTGGTGAATTTTGAACTGCAAACCTTGTGGATCAAACCGACCTTGTGGTACAGCACTTATCTTACAATGCCTCACCAGGACTCTAAGGTGCCCTTGTTGTTGTTGAGTGCTGTAGAGTTGATTCTGACCCATAGCAACCCTGTATAGGGTTTCCAACCTTGCAGTTCAAACAACTTTGCAGTCTGATGCATTAGTCCACAGTGCCACACTAGGACTCCAAGGTGCCCTTATTGTTGTTGTAAAGTGCCATCGAGTCAGTTCTGATCCATAGCGACCCTGTATATGGGTTTCCAAAAAGCAGCTGGTAAGCTTGAACCACTGACTTTGAAGTTCAAATGGCTTTGCAGTCTGGTGCACTAACCCTCAGCGCCACACTTGTTGTTGTTGTTGTCAGGTGCCATCGAGTAGGAACCGACTCATAGCGACCCCATGCACAGCAGAACGAAACAATGTTCGA
>NW_006408615.1:25376-30131 GCF_000296735.1 Chrysochloris asiatica | reverse complement strand
TCAGTAAATATTTTAAGTCCTCTTCACTTTCAGCAAGCAAGGTTGGGTCATCTGCATATCACAGGTTGTTAATGAGTCTAACTCCAATCCTGATACCATGATTTTCTTCATACAGCCCAGCTTCTCAGATTATTTGCTCAGCATACAGGTTTAATAAGTATGGTGAAAGAATACAACCCTGTCTCACACCTTTCTTAATTGTAAGCCATTCCGTGTTCCCATGTTCTATTCAAACAACTGCTTCTTGGTCCATGTACTGCCTCTTGGTCCATCTATGCCAAGAAATTTGGAAGACAACTATCTGGCCAACTGCTTGGAAGAGACCTGTGTTTGTGCCCGCTCCAAAGAGAGGTGACCCAATGTAATGCGGTAGTCATCAGACAATCTCTTTGATATCCCATGCGAGTAAAGTTTTACTAAAGGTAATACAGAAAACAGTTGCAAGCATACATGAACAGAGAACTTCCAGATGTCCAAGCCATAGTCAGAAGAGGCCATGAAATGAGGGATACCATTGCTGATGGATCTTGGCTGAAAGCAGAGAATATCAGAAAAATGTTTACCTGTGCTTTATTGACTATGCAAAAGCTTTCGACTGTGTGGATCATGACAAGCTATGGACAACACTGCAAAGTATGAGTATTCCTGAACACGTAATTGTACTCATAAAGAATCTGTACATGGACCAAGAGGCAGTTGATTGAACAGAACATGGGAACAACTCCAATGAAGTCTCATGAATTGCTCAAAAAGTAAAACCCACAATCAGAGCCAAGAGGAGAAAAATCAATGCTATTGAAAATGGAATTAATGGTATAAAATCTAAACTGGAATACACTAAATAATTATAGAGAGAAGGCAAAAAACAAACAAACAAAAAAAAATCAAGAAAATATCACGGTACATATATACATTGTTGTTGTTGTTAAGTGCCATCAAGTTGGTTCCAACCCATAGTAACCCTGTATAGGGTTTCAAAGGAGCAACTGGTGAGCTTGAACCACCAGCCTTGTGGTTCAAAGTGACTTTGCCGTCCAGCACATTAACCCACAGTGCCACCAGAAGTCTGTATATATACATAGATACAAATGTATACATACAGGAACCTAGTGGCTATGTAAGATATGCACTAAACTTGGAACCACAAAGTCAGTCATTGGAGCCCAGCTGCCACTTCATGGAAAAAAGGTGAGGCTTTCTACTCCCTCCAAGATTTACAGCCTCAGAAACCCTATGCATAGGTCGATATGAGTCAGAATATGTTGTTGTTGTTGCTAAGTGCCATTAAGTCTGTTGTGATTCATAGCAACCCTGTACAGTGTTTCCAAACTGCTGACCTTTTGGTTCACAGTCCAGTGCTTATGCTATAGAGTCACTCAGTGAAAGTCAGAAATCAGTGGAACTGCCTTGATTCTCTGAGACGCTCAAGTTTTCTGCCTTTGAGAGAGTACATTTTTACCATTTTTTATTGCTCATTTTAGTTGAGAATATTTGAGTTTTACTTCCTCTGGCAGGTATCCATATTACCCAATTTCCCGCTTTTGCAAGTTTTACTGTATACATCCTTGAGCATGCATATGCTCTATAATTATAGCACAGAATAGTTATAATACCATAATCTGTATGGGGTCTCGGTGTGGTGATGACGGATAAGTGCAGATTTCTAACTGAAAGTTTGCTGGTTTAAACACACCAACTGCTCCTCAGAAACCCTATGTAGGGTCCCTATTAGTTGGAACCTGCTGGAACACTTAAGAACAACTGCATAATTAGTATAATGTTCCTTAGAGGCCAGGACAGTAAGACTTTGTCTCTCATCATTCAGACATGTTTCTCATGTTATAAGAAGGGACCAGTCCTAGAAGAAGGACATCATGATTGATGAAATATAGGATTGCCAATAAACAGAAAAAATCCCAGTGAAATGGACAGGCACAGAGGCAGCAGCAATGAGCTCAAGAGTAACAATAATTGTGAGGATGGTGCACAATCAGGCAGTGTTTCAATCTGTTGTGTTTAGGGTCACTAGGAGTCAGAACCACCTTGACAGAACCTAGTAACAATGGTGTAATGATACATAATACAATATATCGTATCAATAAGATATTAATATATATAAGTGTATAATATATAGCAATTTTATATGTGCACAATACATAAATACATGCATAATGTTTATTTAACACGTATAATTTATTCATTATAATATTATATATTCAATGTAGAGATGTTGCAT
Organism: Chrysochloris asiatica; assembly: GCF_000296735.1. Classification (NCBI taxonomy): domain Eukaryota; kingdom Metazoa; phylum Chordata; class Mammalia; order Afrosoricida; family Chrysochloridae; genus Chrysochloris; species Chrysochloris asiatica. The sequence goes on along the minus strand of NW_006408615.1, from coordinate 27,895 downwards.
ATAGCTCAGACAAACAAACAAAGAAAACCCACAGCCCTGTTGGACAGAGTAGAATTGCTCCTTAGATTTTATGAGATGGTAAATCTTTATGGGAGCAGACAGTCTCATCTTTCTCCCATGAAGCGGCTGGTGAGTTTGAATTGCCAGCCTTGCAGTTAGCCTTGCAAAGTTTAATCCACTGCACCACAAGAGCATCTTCCACACAGGGAAGCCAGGTCTAAATGTGGCTGAGCATTCTTTCATTCTTTCTTTTTCCCACTTTTTATTGTGAATTGAATGAAGGTTTACAAGATCATTAGTTTCATTTCTTTTACATTAAAAAAATCATATCCTTCATTTCATCTCAATGACCGCAATCCCCTCCTTGCAACCAGTTCTCCCACTTCCTCCCTGGGGTTCCTATTTCCATTCCACCCTCCTTCACATCCATTCTAAGCTTTGTCCTTAGGTAAACGTTGCCCTTTTGATTCTCCATAGCAGACTATTCCATGGTGAGCCTGCCATACTAGTGTCGTTGTCACTGCTATGTAAATACCCATTTCTTGGCTGAAAATTAGGACATGAGGATGAATTCCTTTCCAGACCTAAAGGTGGTCAAGGGTCATAGGCTCAGCTTCATCCAGTCTTCTTAAAAATAGTTTTGAGTTTTGTGCCACAGTGGCTCCAACTTTCTCTGGGATCTCCTAAAGGAATTTCTTTCAAGGCAGTTGATAGTGGTAGACGGGCACCAGCTAGTTCTTCTGGTCTCAGAGGAGTGGAGACTGATGGTTACATGTTCCATTAGTCCCTGGGACTAATTGATTCCAAACATCTTCAGTTCCCATCACTCTTCTTTCTTCCACACATGGAGAGACCAATAGCTGCACCATAGTGTGTGAGCTTTTGAGCTTTTAAGATTCCAGTTGCCATCACCAAAGTAGAATGCAGAACATTCTGTTTGAGAACTATATTTTTGTTGCTGTTGTTGTTGTTAGGTGCCATCGATTTGGTACCGACCCATAGTGACCTTATGCACAGCAGAACAAAACACTGTCTGATCCTGGGCCAACCTCACTACTGTTGCCACGCTTGAGTCCATCGATGTTGCCACTTGGCCAATCCATCTCGTTGGAGGTCTTCCTCTTTTTCTCTGACCCTCCACCTTACCAAACATGATATCCTTCCCAGCGACTGGTCCTTCCTGACAATATGTCCAATTATGGGAGACAAAGTTTGGACATCTTGGCCTCTAAGGAGCACTCTGGCTGCAGTTCCAAAATGGATTTATATGGGCACTCTATTTTATAGAAGAAAAAAACAAAAACTAGAAATGACATCAATATCATTTAGAATAGACAAAGATATTATGCTTCTACAATGAAGCACATAGCAATAAATTCACTTTAGGCACTCCAACAGGATGAATTTCTAAAAGTAACATTGAGCAGAACAATCCAGTCACAGCACCACACAGAATTATCTTCTTTAAAGCTGAAAGTAGAGGAGACTAAGAGATGCATCATTATGGATGTATTAACAGGAGAAAAGCTACCAAGAACAGTAAGGATGATCAGGGAGCATCACTCTATGGGAAGAGGAGAAGATGCAACAAAGAGGACATAAAAGTGATTTCACACAGAAGTGACAGAGTACATGTTCCCCTGGGGGGGCTGCTTTGCATAGTGTTTTAGTCCTCTGCTGATAGAACAGATCCCACAAGTGGTGATGGGGAGGTGGGAAGCTTCAACTAACAGAAATGTATACTCTCACAGTAGTGAAGTAGAGGCTAGAAGAAGTAGTAGAAGAGGCTAGAAGTGCAAATTCAGAGTGCCAGCTCTAGTGGAATGCTTTATCGCTCTTTACAGGCTCTGGGGAAAGGTTCTTGACTCATTTTAACATCTGAAGGTCCAGCATTCTCTGGAGATCTCCACACATCTTTGAATCAATCTTCCTTTGGGTCTAGGTGTTTCATAGTGCAAGGACCCCAGTACAAATGACACACTCCACTCCAGGGTCTTCTTTCTTTGTGATAGTTGGCCCCCTATGCCCTGTTTGTCTGTTTAATCTCTTTTGTATCTCAAAAGATATTGACTACAGATACAACTTAATCCTGTAGATTCTGCCTGGACTCCATAATATCATGTTGTTTTTGTTGTGAGTGCCACTTGAGTCACTTCCAACTCATAACGACCCTGTATAGGGTTTTTCCAATGAATGGCTGGTGGGTGTGAACAAGCAGTCAAGTGCTTATCCTGCATTGCCACACCAGGACTCCCATTAGCATCAAGAAGTGAAGATTTCCAACACATAGGAAAATTGTATTAGATAATTACATTAGATTAGGACTGATCACATCATGGGGGCAGTGATTATATGTATTAGATGTCCTCGTGGAGAATCATTACATCTTAACTGCCAATCCACTGAGAAAAAACCTTTACTATCACATATGAGTATTCATTTTATAATTAATGTCTTAACATTACATACATCTTATTGTTTATATATATATATATATATATATATATATATATATGCTA
>NW_006408615.1:14844-24920 GCF_000296735.1 Chrysochloris asiatica | reverse complement strand
TGGCATCAGGATTGGAGGAAGACTCATTAACAACCTGCGATATGCAGATGATACAACCTTGCTTGCTGAAAGTGAAGAGGACTTAAAATATTTACTGCTGAATAACAAAGACCACAGCCTTTGGTATGGATTGCATCTCAATGTAAAGAAAGCAAAAATCTTCACCACTGGACCAATAAACAACATTTTTATAAATGCAGAAAAGAGCAAAGTTGTCAATGACTTCATTCTTCTTGGATCAACTATCAACACTCATGGAAACAGCAGTCGAGAAATCAAATGACATATTACATTAGGCAAATTTGCCACACAAGACCTTTTTCAAGTGTTGAAGAGCAAAGATGTCAGCTTGAGGCCTAAGGTGCACCTAACTCAAGCTATGGTGTTTTCAATAACCTCATATGCATGCGAAAGTTGGACAGTGAATAGGAGAATTGATGCTTTTGAGTTATGGTGTTGGAGGAGGATATTGAAAGTACCATGGGTTACCAAAAGAACAAACAAATCTGTTTGGGAAGAAGTGCAGGCAGAGTGCTCCTAGGAGGCCAGGATGGCCAAACTTCCTCTCTCATACTTCGGACATATTATCAGGAGGGACCAGTCACTGGAGAAGGATATCATGTTTGGTAAGGTAGAGAATCAGAGAGAAAGAGGAAGACCCCCAGCGAGATGTATTGGCAAAGTGGCAGCATCAATGGGCTCAAGCATGGCAACAATTGTGAGGTTGGCCCAGACCCAGGCAGTGTTTTGTTTTGTTGTACATAAGGTCACTATGAGTTGGTACCAACTCGATGATTCCTAACAAAAACAACAAAAATACTGTCTTAAAATTTTTAATAAATTATACTACCTAAAAAAAGAGATCAAACATGCAATCAAGATGTATTGATCATTACTGTTGATTGGAATGCAAAGGTTGGGAGCAAAGAGGAAGGATCAATAGTTGTAAAATATGACCTTGGTGATAGAAATGATGCTGGAGAATGCATGATAGAATTCTGCAAAACCAATGATCTGTTCATTTCAAATGCCTTCTTTAGACAGCATAACAGACAGCGTACACATGGACCTCACCAAATGGAATACATAAAAATCAAACTGACTACATCTGTGGAAAGAGACGATGGAAAATCTCCATATCATCAGTGAAAACAAGGCCAGGGACAGACTGTGGAACAGACCATCAATTACTCATATGCAAATTCAAACTGAAGCTGAAGAAAATGAAAACAAATTCATGAGATGCAAAATATGACCTTGAATATATTCCACCTGAATTTAGAGATCATCTGAAGAACATTAACTACTAAAGTCAGAAGACCAGAGGAGTTGTGGAATGACATCAAGAACATCATACATGAAGAAAGCAAAAAGTCATTAAGAAGACAAAAAAGAAAGAAAAGGTCCAAATAGATGTCAGAAGAGACTCTGAAAATTGCTCTCCAGCGTAGAGATGCTAAAGCAAGTGGAAGAAATGAGGAGGTACTAGAGCTGAACAGAAAATTTTCAAAGATCAATTCCAGAAGATAAAGCCAAATACTATAATAAAATGTGCAAAGATTTGGAATTAGAAAACCAAAAAGGAAGAACACACTCAGCATTTCTCAAGATGGGGGAACTGAAGAAAAAATTCAAGCCTCGACTTTCATTATTGAAAGATTCTCTGGGAAAATTATTGAATGATGCAGAAAGCATCAAGAGAAGATGGAAGTAATACACAGAGTCACTGTACCAAAAGGAAATAGTTAATGTTCACCATTTCAAGAGGTAGCATACAATCAAGAACCAATGATACTCAGGAAGGAAGTCCAGGGTGCATTGAAGGAACTGGCAAAGAACAAGGCACCAGGAATTGATGGAATACAAATTGAAATCTTTCAAGAAAGTGAGGCAGCACAGGAGGTACTCACTTCCAAGAAATTTGGAAGACAACTATTTGGCCGATTGCTTGGAAGAGATCCATATTTGTGCCCATTCCAAAGAGAGGTGACCCAATGGAACGTGGAAATCATTGGACAATCTCTTTGATATCTCAAGCAAGTAAAGTTTTGCTTAAGGTAATACAGAAGCAGCTACAATCATACATTGACAGAGAACTTCCAGAGGTTCAAGCTGGATTCAGAAGGGGCCGTGGAACGAGAGATATCATTGCTGATGTCCGATGGATCTTGGCTGAAAGCAGAGAATATCAGAAAGATATCTACCTGTGGTTTATTGACTATGCAAAGGGTTTGGATTGTGTGGATCATGACAAGCTATGGACAACATTGAGAAGTATGAGTATTCCAGAACACTTAATTGTACCCATGAGGGACCTGTACCTCAACCAAGAAGCAATTGTTCAAACAGAACATGGGAACATTGAATGTTTTAAAATTGGGAAAAGTGTGCAGCAAGTTTGTTTTTTTTTCACCATACTTATTCAACCTGTATGCTGAGCAAATAATCTGTGAAGCTGGGTTCTATAAAGAGAAACATGGCATCAGGATTGGAGGAAGACTCATTAACAACCTGCGATATGCAGATGATATAACCTTGCTTGCTGAAAGTGAAGAGGACTTAAAACATTTACTGATGAAGATCAAAGAGCACGGCCATTGATATGGATTACATCTCAATGTCAAGTAAACAAAAATCCTCACCACTGAACCAATAAACAACACTCTTGTCAATGGAGAAAAGATTGAAGTTGTCAAGGGCTTCATTCTTCTTGGATCAACTATCAACACTCACAGAAGCAGCAGTCAAGAGATCAGATGACGTATTGCATTAGGCAAATCTGCTGCACAGGAACTTTTTAAAGTGTTGAAGAGCTAAGATGTCAGCTTGAGGACTTAGGTGTACCTGACCCAAGCCATGGTATTTTCAATAACCTCATATGCATGTGAAAGCTGGACAGTGAATAAGGAAGACCGTATAATTGATGCTTTTGAGTTATGGTGTTGGAGGAGAATATTGAAAGTGCCATGGGCTGCCAAAAGAACTAACAGATCTGTGTTGGAAGAAGTGCAGCCAGAGTGCTCCTTAGAGGCCAAGATGGCCAAACTTAGTCTCTCATACTTTGGACATATTGTCAGCAGGGAGCAGTCGCTGGAGAAGGACATCATGTTTGGTAAGATGGAGGGTCAGAGAATAAAAGGAAGACTCCCCCAGTGATATGGATTGGCCAGGTGGCAGCATCGATGGACTCAACTGTGGCAACAGTAGTGAGATTGGCCCAGGATCGGACATTGTTTCATTCTGCTGTACATAAGGTCTCTATGAGTCGGTGCTGACTCGATGGCACCTAACACAACAACAACAAAGAGAAAATTTGCTCAAACTGTGAGAAAAGAAAAGTTCTCCTGCTTGCTCTTTATAAGGGATTCACTTAAAACTAAATACCATTTGCATATCTAATTACCAAAATATGAATAGGCAAACAATTATAAACTAAAAGATATTGTAGTTGATCTTATTCATATCATACAATAAATAATTCAAGGTCAAAGATGAGCAGCACAAAGCAGGTGTTCAACTGAATAATGGAATTCAAAATGTCATTACAGCTAATGTAATAATATTTCTTTGTATTAAGAGAGGGCTTCAAAAAATCCGTAGATAAATTCCATTGTCTTTTAAATCCATTTTTAAATGAACTTTTTATATGTCCCGCTTAAATTAAGCAAACACTAAAAAATGAAGGAGAAATATCAGTAACAGTCTACTATGGGAGATGCTAACAACGTATTTATGTATTTGCTACAGCAAACAAACACAGAAAAGAATGCAAAAGCTCTGGACAACATAGTTGTTGTTATCAAGTGCCATCAGCTAGATTCAGACTCCTAGGGTTTGTGAGGATTGGCTGGTAAGTTTTAACTGTAGACCTTGTGGTGAACAGCCCATTGTAATCTTATAGCGCACATCAAGATAATATAATTAGGAAGGAATGAATATACTGCATTGCACAGGACATATTTCACAAAGGGAAGAGTATAGTATGCCACAAAAACAAATAGAACACAGTTCAATTGTTTGCAAAGACAAGAAACTATACGAGGAATGTTCCCGATGATGCAAAATAATAATAGAGATCATTACAAACAGATCTTAACTAATGGAACATAAATCCCAGGAATGGAGCAAGAAAATTTACCTCTGCTAATGACTCCTGAGTCAAAGATGAGATTCAAAACTGAAACTCTGATTTACAAAGAAAATAACTACTAAAGTGAGATCTTTAGGATGAGGCTAAATTTCCACCATTCCGATTAAATTTCATAACTTTAGTATTGCTTCCTGTTTTTAATGAATACAAAATATAGAATGAGCATCACATCTAAGAAATTAGAAAGACAATGACAAAAGACCAGAGTAAAACAGAAAGAAGTCAATTAACTCAAAAACAAAAAGTAATTCTTTGGAAACAGGAATGTGGTAGAATTAATAATTAAATCCAAGCATCTTTCCTATAAAAAACAATGCAATAGAAAAGTCCCTGTCAATTCCAATTAATCACAAAGAGTCGTTTAAGAGATACAAGACAGAAGGAATCCACAGACCTGAGAGTAAAGCCATTTATGTTTACACACTAAAGTCTAGAGCATTTAATTGAAGTGGGTCATTTGGGGGAAATGCGAATGTCACAGACTGAATTGTGTACCTGAAAAAGACATGTTGAAGTCCTTCCCTCAGTAACTGTGACTGTAACTTTGTTTGGAAAATGATGAATTCCAGACAGAATGAAGGCTAACATGAGATCATACTGGATGGAGTACAGTGGGTCCTATTTCCATATGATGCATGTCCTTATACTAAACACTTGTCTGTCAACAAGATGCTATAATGCTGAACTCTATGCCATTGGTAATTGAATCACCAATAGGCTCACTCATGGTGGACAGGTTTCAGCAAAACTTCCAGACTAAGACAGACTAGAAGAAGGAGAGCCAGACCACTTCTGAACAGCTAGCCACTGAAAACCTTATGAAAAAGATTGTCAAATATTGTGCTGGAACATGAGTCACTCAGGTTGGAAGGCACTGGAAATATGACTAAGGAAGAGATGCCTTCTCAATGTAGAGTAGATCTTAATGACGTGGGTGGAGTTAAGCTTTCAAGACCTTCATTTGATGATGGGCACAGCTCAAAATGAGAAGAAACAGCTTCAAACATCCATTTATGACTGGAACTCAAAATATGCAAAGTATGAACCTAGGACAATTGGAAATTGTCAAAAAGATGAAATGGAAGGCATAAAGGTAAATTTCCTAGACATTAGAGAGCTGAAATGGACTGGTATTGATTTTTTTTTATTCAGACAGTCATATGGTTTACTATGCAAGGAATAACAAATTGAAAAGGAATGGCTTCACATTCATTGTCAAAAAGAACATCTCAAGATCTCTCTTGAACTACAATGCTATCTGTGATATGATAAAGCCATATACCTATAAGGAAGACAACCTAACACCATTATTATAAAAATCTATTCACCAACCTCTAAATCCAGTGATAATGTAATTGAAGAATTCTACCAACTTCTTCAGTGTGAAACATCAAACATCAAGTTTCATTGATAATTGATGCTAATTGGAAATGTGAATGTTGGAAACAAAAAGAAATAATCAGTAGTTAGAAAATAGGGTCTTGGTGATAGAAATGATGCTGAAGATTCTATGATAAATTATGTAAGACCAATGACTTTTTCATTGCAAATACCATATTAAAGCAATATCAAAGGTGACTATACACACAGACCTCATCAGATGGAATACACAGATATCAGATTGACTACATCCGTGTGAAGAGACAGTGGGAAACCTCAGTATCAACAACCAAAACAAGGCCAGGGGCAGACTGTAGAAAAGACCATCAAGTAATTGTTCATATGCAAGTTCAGTTTGAAGCTAAGAAAATTAAAACTATCCACAAGAGCCTAAATATGACCTTGAATATATTCCACTTAAATTTAGAGGACATCTTAAGAACAGGATTGATGCATTAGACACTAATGATCAAAGACCACAAGAGATGTGGGATGATATCAAGAACATTATACAGGAAGAAAGCAATCAGTCATTTAAATGACGGGGGTGGCGTGGGAGAAAGACCAAAGTGGATGTGAGAAGAGACATTGAAACTTGCTCTTATGCATAGGAAAGCTAAAGCTACTGGAAGAAATGATGAAGTAAAAGAACTGAACAGAAATTTTCAAAGGTCTGCTTGAGAAGACAGAACCAAATAATATAATGAAAAGTGCAGAGATGGAGTTAGAAAATCAAAAGGGTTTTTGGTTTGGTGCATGCTCAGCATCTCTTGAGCTAAAAGAAGTGAAGAAAAAAATGCAAGGCTTGACTTGAAATATTGGCGTGGCACTGTGGGTTAATGCGCTGGACTACAAGGTCAGTTTGCACCATAAGATTGGCAGTTCAAATTCACAAGCTACTCCTCAGAAACCCTATACAGAGTCACTATAAGTTGGAGCCGACTCAGCGGCACTTAACAACAACAACAATTTGGAGTCTTGATGTGGCACCGTAGGACAAGTACTCTACCACAAAGTCAGTTTGAACTGCGAGATTGGTAGTTCAAACTCATCAGTCAATCACCGGCAACCCCATGCAGGGTTACGATGGCTCAAAAACAACTCAGTGACATTTAACAACAACAACAATGGGCCAATTATTGAATGACATTGGAATCATCAAAAGATGGGAGGAATACACAGAGCCACTGTTACAAAAAAAATGGTCTATACTCAATCATTTTAGGAGGTACCATATGACCAAGAACCAATGTTATTGAAGAAAGAATTCAAGCAACAGTAAAGAGGCTTTAGGAATTGATGCAATGCAGATTGAAATCTTTCAATACACTGATGCAGCACTGGAGGCACTCATTTGACTATGTCAAAAAATTTGGAAGACATCCACCTGACTAACCAATTGGAAAATATACATTTATGTGTCAACTCCAAAAACGGTGGCCCAACAGAATGCTGAAATCATCCAATAATATCATTAATATCACATACAAACAAATTGCTAAAGATAATTCAAGAACGATTTCAGCAGAGCATCAACATGGAGCTGCCAGAAATGCAAGCCAGATTCAGAAGATGTGGACAGTACGATATCATTACTGACATCAGATGAATCTTGAACAAAAGCAGAGAATACCAGGAAGATGTTTACTTCTGCTTTGTTGACTATTCAAAGGCATTCAACTGTGTGGGTCATAACAAACTATGAATAACATTTGGAAGAATTCCAGACACTTCGTTGTGGTCAAAAGTAACCTGTATATAGACCAAGAGGCAGTGGTTGGAATAGAACAAGAGGATAAGGGGATACTGAATGGTTTAAAATCAGGAAAGGTGTGCTTCAGGACTGTATCCTTTCATGGTACTTGTTCAATCTGTATGCTCCAAGAAACTGGATTAAATGAAGAAGAACAAGGCAACAGAATTGGAATAAGAGTTATTAATAGCCTATGGTATGAAGATAACATAATCTTGCTTATTGAAAGAAAAGAGGACTTGAAATACTTACTGATGAAGATCAAAGTCAACAGCCTTCAATATGGATTACACTTCAATATAAAGAAAACAAAAATCCTCAAAACCAATAAATAACATCATAATCAATGAAGAAAAAAAATGAAGTTGTTAAAAACTTCAGTTTGCTTGAATTCACAATTAATGCTCAAGATAGCAGCAATAAAAAAAATCTAAGTGTTGCATTAGGCATATCTGCTGCAAAAAGACCTCTTTAAAGTGTTAAAGAGCAAAGATGTCAGTTTGAGAACTAAGATGAACATGACTGAAAACCTTGACATTTTCAATTGTCTCATATGCATGTGAAAGCTGGACAGTGAATAAGGAAGACCAGAGAATAATTCATGCATTTGAGTTATGGTGTTGATGAAGAATGTTGAAAGTGTCATGGTGTACCAGAAGAATAAACAAATCTGTCTTGGAAGAAATAGAGCCAGAATGTTCCTTAGAAACAAGAATGGAGAGACTTCATTTCTTGTATTTTGCACATACTCTTGTACTTTGTACAGGTTGAATCAGTCAGTCCATGGAACAGGATATGAAGCTTGGAAAAATGGAGGATCAACAAAAAAGAAGTCCCCTTAAGGAGATGTATTTATACAATGGCAAAAACAATGGGCTCAAACATAACAATTATGAGGATGGTACAAAACCCTGCTGTCTATCCTTCTGCTAGGCATAGGTTCTCTATTAAGTGGAACTGACTGGAGGGCATCTAATAAGAACAACACAACAACATGTCCTTATAAAAGAGAATATGGTACATAGAAACAGGGGTGGCAAAAGTGGGAGACCACGTGGTTTGATTTGGTAGCTACAAGACAAGGATTTCTGGGAACCACAGAAGAGAGGAAAGAGTTGTAGAACAGAATCTCTCTCAAAGCTCTCAGAAGGGATCAACCTGCCAATTTGAATTTCTAGCACCCAGAATTGTGAGAAAATAAATTTCTTTATAAGAAGTCACCCACTTGTGTTTTATTGTTACAGAAGACTTAAGGATCTAAAACAACACACTAACAAAACAATCAAAGGAAAAGTAGAACCAGCTATTGAGCAATAACCGTAAGAACACTGTGCCTAATGAGCTGTGCCCAAATGTAGTGAGTAAAGAACAGTTCGTCCCAAGGTGAGTGCAGACCTGCCCCTGACCTCAGCAGCATTCAGTTCCCACTGAGATGGAGACAGGGTCACATTGCTCTTTCCTCCCCATCAATCCTGAGTAAATACTACACACAGAAGTCAAGAAACACTAGCCAAACACCACTGACTTCTCAATGCACATTAGCATCCATGAGCACTTGAGGATAGAGGAGACTGAAGTTCAGAATGAGGAACTTTCCACAAGTAGACACCTTATAGCGGAATGTGAGGACACCACAAACAAAAAAAAACATTGCCAACGCTTTCAATGAGAAAGGACAGATTATTCAAAACAATAGCAAAATATCTAGATGAAATTTTGGTAAAAAACTAAAGGATAATAAGCTTAAAGAGAGAAATGTGTCATTCACTCATCTTTTTATTTAAATGTGAAGGGAAAGCACTTGTGCACTTAACCAAACACAACTAGAAAACAATCTGGAGAATAAGAAGTCCTAGTGTGGCATTGTCAAAAAGAACTGGACTGCCAACGACAAGGTCAGTAGTTCAAACCCACCAGCCTCTCCTTGGAAACCCTACATAAGGCCACACTGAGTCAGAACCTACTCCATGGTACTTAACAACAGCAACAACATGGAGAATAAGGAAAACTCAATGTGTGAAGGAGACTTAGTGGCATCGTGGGCTAAGAATTCGACTGCTAACAGCATGGTCAGCAATTGGAACCCACCAACTGCTCCTTTGTAGAAAGATGAGGCCATTTGCTCCCATAAAGATTTATAGTCTCGGAAACCCTATGGAATGAACTGCTACTCTGTCCTATTAGAGTTGCTATGAGTTGTAATTGATTGATGGCAATAGATTTGTTTGTTTGTAATAGCTATGTCTGATTACACCCAAATTATGAGCATGCAAAACTGGATAATGAATAAGGAAGACTAGAGAATTGATACATTTGAATTATGGTGTTAGCAAAATTATGGTGTTACCACAGACTTATTGTTGTTGTTGTTGTTGTTATGTGCCGTGGAGTCGGAACCGACCCATAGGGTTTCCGAGGGTGTAAATCTTTATGGGAGTAGAAAGCCTCATCTTTCTCCCGCGAAGCAGCTGGTAGTTTCGAACTGCTGACCTTGCGGTTCACAGCCCGAATCGTAACCACTACGCTACCAGATCTGTTTAGGAAGTCCAGCCAGAATGTTTCTCAGAAGGGAAGATAGAAAGACTTCATCTCAGGTATGTTACATATGTTATCAGGAGGGACTAGTCCCCAGAGAAGGACATCATTCTTGGTGAAATAGAGGGTGAGTGAAAAAAAAAGATCTTCAACAAATGAATTGACACAGTGGCTGTAACAATAGGTTCTAACAAAAGAAGGATACTAAGGATGTCGCAGGACTGGGCAGTAATTCTATTGCACACAGAGTTTCTATGA
>NW_006408615.1:10833-14289 GCF_000296735.1 Chrysochloris asiatica | reverse complement strand
TCAGAGAAAAAGAGGAAGACCCCCAATGAGATGGATTGGCAAAGTGGCACCATCAATTGAGTCAAGCGTGGCAACAATTGTGAGATTAGCCCAGGACAGTGCAGTGTTTCGTTCTGTTGTGCATAGGGTCATTGTGAGTCAGTACTGATTCGATGGCACCTAACAACAGCAACAGTAACAATGCCAAATAAAGTAGTTGTTAAGTGTCGTGGAGTTGGTTCTAACTCAGCTACCCTGTATAGGGTAGTGGTGGTGGATTTGAACCACTGATCTTGCAGTTCAAACCTACTTGGTGGTCCAGTGTTTACCCTACAGTGCCATACCAGGAGTACTAAATAAAATAGAGGAGAAGAAATACTCATAGCAACTCAGAAAAGAACATACAAATATGTTAAAATACTTGGCTTCTAGGAAAAACATAATTGTAAAAATCGTTAAGTTAAAAAATGAGCAGTGGTGGTAGTTATGTGCCATGGAGTTGGCTCTGCCTCCTACTCAGTATTGATAAATAAATGCATACATATCTTAAGAGTAATCACTATTAGAATAAAAGAGAATACAGACTGACAAAGAAGAAAATGCATTATGTTAATGAAAAACAGGAAACAAACATAAAACAAATAAACAAAAGTATGATAAATGAGAAATATAAAAGGAAATGGCAGAAGCACTTAAAATTAAATTGAAGGATTTAAACTTACCAGTTTAAGAGACATAATCTCTCTGAAAAAGAAAAGAAAAAAGCACTTTCCACAATGTCTTTTTTTTTTTTTTTTTTCACCCATTGCCACTGAGACGATTGCAACTCATAGCAACCCAACAAGATAGACTAGAACTGCCTCATAGGGCTTCTGAGGCTGTGATCTTTATCGAAGTCAGCTGTAACATGTTTTCCCCATGGATCAGCTGGTGGGTTCAAACCACCAACCTTTCAGTTAGCAGCCAAGGGCTTAACCTTGTACCCACAGGGAGACCAAATTTAAACAAAACAATACAGAATGACAAACAATAAGTGGATAGAAAAAGATGTGCTATTTAAACATGAACCCTTATAAGCCTAGCTTAGATTTCTAGGTGCCATAGAGTTGGTTCCGACTCATAGAGACTCTGCACAGCAGATAGAAATGCTGCCCAGTCCTGGGCCATCCTCACAACTGTTTTCATGTTTGGTCTCATTGTTGCACAGCCTACCTAGCAGCATACTAATAGACAAAAGAACACCAAAATAAAAGATATGAAAATAAGATGTAATATACTGGATAAAGAACAAATCAGTTGTTGTTGTTAAGGGCCATCAAGTCAGTTCTGATTCAGAGTGACCCTGTATAAGGTTTCCAAGGAGCAACTGGTGGTCTTGAATCGCCAACCTTGTACTTAGCAGTCCAATGTTTATTCTTCAGTGGCACACCAGGACTCCATAGCCATCATTAACATTAATACAGCATTAAACCATACCAGCAAAAGTTAACAGAACTGCTGGGGAAAAAAATAAATCAAATATTATGACGGGCTGTTTTAACTGCTATGAGAATTTTTTAGCTCAAACATACACATAGAAGGAAAATGAGAGAGGGACTGAGAATCAAAAACAGAATCAATCAACACTCACTCTGTGGAAATTTACCAGTGTAGGCACATAGAGCCTACATAAATCCCACATATGCAATATTACACAGAAAATCTACCCCAACTATAATGCAATAAAATTTTTAATGACTTATAAAAACTCATCCAAAGGGAGTGGTTGATCTTACAGTCCAGGAGTGGTGATCCCTGGGACCATCAAAGGAGAAGAGTGGAATGCAGGACCCTATCCAGAGAAGCAGTGATGTCAGAGATGGGGACAGAGAGGATGCAGAGATGATGATGTGGAGAGATGGAGCAGCTGGGGACTCTGGACTCAGGGAGGGAGAGGGGCTGTGTGCTGATGGCCAGGAGGCATGGTTGTGGGGTATAACTTTTGACTGAATGGTTGCATATTCCTGAGTGCTTCGGTGTATATCCAAAAAAATAAAACAAACAAACAGAGGGAATGGAAGCAAATGCTGTTGAATGATGATGCATGGAGGGGATTGTAATCATTTCAATGAAACGAATTATGATAGGATGAATGTAAAGCTGATATTCTCCTGTGTAAAGTATCATCCAATTCACAATAAAACTTTATAAAAAAGAAAAACTCATCCAAATACCCAATAGATTTGAGAATGAATAAACATTTTATCACATAAATTTGGGGTTAAAAAAGGAGCAAAAGAACTTTAAAAATTTTAGAAATGAATGATACTAAAGGTTGTTGTTAAGTGCCATCGAGTCGATTCTGACCCATAGTGACCCTGTATAGGGTTTCCAAGGAGCAGCTGGTGAGCTTTGCAGTCTGATGCATTAGCACTGTACTAGGACTAAAGGTACTACATGTAAAATCTGTGACCATGGCTAACACAGTATTACAGGAAGTAATTTATGACTCAAATACATTAACCAGAAAAAAGGTGAGATTACAAAGAGAAGAACTAAACATTAAACTCAAGAAGATGGGGAAACAACACACACATGACAGAATGGCCCAAAGAAGCAAAAAGAAATAGAAAAGGAGTAGAAGAGAAGCAGACCAAAATCTGATTACTGAAAGGGATGAGTGCATAGAAAAAGTTTTACGAAAGTTTGATAATGAAAAAAAAAAAAAAATGAGGGAAGGGGAACAGGTTCAATAACATGTAGAAGCAAAGTAGGAGACTTAAAGCAACAGCATAAATAAAAATACCTTGAAAATATTTTCAACTATTATATGCTAATGCATTTAAAAGCCTGGATTAGATGGTGTAAACTAAATGCAGAAACTTGCTGGAAAGAGAAATAGGGAAATTTAATGGACTAATAATGAAATAAAATTTTAGTCAAAGACTGTATTAAAATAGAAATATATTAAACTATTAATTAACAGATAATTCTTGGAAAATGATTGTTCTGGAATTATATATATGTTGTTGTTCACTGCCATGGAGTTGGGTTTTCTAGGAGCGTCTGGTGAATTTGAACTGCCAACCTTGCTGTTCAAACCGACCTTGTGATCCAGTATTTACCTTACAGTGCTACACCATGTATATGTATATTGTTAGGCACTACATCAGAGTTCTCTCTCTCTCTCAACATATATAAACAACAACACACACACACACACATATATATATATGTGTGTGTGTGTGTGTGTTGTTGTTAAGTTCTGTTGAGTTGATTCTAACCCATAGTGACGCTGTGTAAGATTTCCTAGGAGTGACTGGTGAGCTTCAATCACCTAATTTGAAGTTCAAACTAAGTTTTTGCATTAACCCACAGCAGCACACCAGGACGATAGATGATAGATAGATAGATAGATAGATAGATAGATAGATAGATAGATAGATAGATAGATAGATAGATGGATAGATGGATAGATGGATAGATGGATAGATGGAT
>NW_006408615.1:0-9453 GCF_000296735.1 Chrysochloris asiatica | reverse complement strand
CTGGAGAAGAAATGATACATTAGAATTATGGTGTTGGTGAAGAATATTGAAAGTACCATGGACTGTCAGAAGACCAAATAAATATCTCATGGAAGACATACAACCTTAACGCTCCTTAGAAGTGATGATGATGAGACTTTGTCTCACATATTTTGAACATGTTCTCAGGAGGAACCAGATGCAGGAGAAGGACATCAAGCTTGGTAGAGGGTCAGTAGAAAAGAGATAGATTGGTGTAGCAGCTGCAACAATGGGATCAAACATAATTATGAGGATGTTGCAGGACCTATATATTCTTACACACAAACCCTTTCAGCTGAT
The DNA here is from genome assembly GCF_000296735.1 of Chrysochloris asiatica. Classification (NCBI taxonomy): domain Eukaryota; kingdom Metazoa; phylum Chordata; class Mammalia; order Afrosoricida; family Chrysochloridae; genus Chrysochloris; species Chrysochloris asiatica. The sequence continues at coordinate 9,132 of NW_006408615.1, read as the reverse complement.
TTTTTGAAGCTAGTATAATAAATCAGGTCCACTGTATTTTCACACAAATAAAAAATCAGCTACCAATATAATATTATATTCAAAAATCACATCATGATAAGATTCTTATGATTCTATAGTGAGTAATTGCTAACATGACTAATTGCAACTGTCAAGGTAGAAGTGTAACAAAAAAGGGGGAGTAATTAATCTTACACTCCAGGAACAGAGGGTCCTGGGACCATCAGGGGAGAAGAGCACGAGTGGAACATGGGACCCTATCCAGAGAAGCAGTAACACCAGAGATGGAGGCAGAGATGAGGACATGGAGAGATAGAGCAGCTGAGGACACTAGAGTCATGGAAAGAGAAAGGCTATGTGCTGGTGGCCATAAGGCAGGCTTGTAGAATGTGTCCTTTGGTTGTTTAAATGATTATATATTCTTAAGTGCTTTTGTGTACATAAAAAAAAAAAACAAAAAGCAAAAAACACGGAGGGAATAGAAGTAAATACTGTTGAATGATGATGCACGGAGGGGATTGTTATCATTGCAATGAAACAAAATGTGATAAGATGAGTGCAACACTGATGTTCTCCCATGTAAACTATCACTCAATTCACAATAAAAACTTTTTTTTAAAGGCACATCATGGTAAGTAGGAATTTTCGGGTTTATACAACGATAGTTCAACTCTGTCAAATACATCACTATGATTATAGATAATGGAGAGAAAATATTGTCTCACCAGATGCCAGACAAAGCACCTGATAATGTTCAACACTATTTTATAATAAAATGCCTTAAACTAAGAAGAGAAAGAACATCATTCCCTTCATAAATAGTACATACTGATAGTCAACTTCACAATTTACACACCAACATCATGTTCAGTAGATCCTTTAAGACTAGGATTAAATTGACAATGTTCAGTTCCTCTCTTTTATTTAACATTTCTCCTGAGATGCCAGCCATCACAGGAAGGAAAGCATGTGCCCAGTTGGGAAGAGAAGAATTATTACCATCCTCACATTGGTAAGATCATTTTTCTAGGAAAAAAGAAAAATCAACATGTCAACAACCTAACAGTTCATTAATATTGCTGGGGGCCAGCTCAACATGTACAATCAATAACATCACATGAACTAGTAATAATCAATTAGAATATATTATGAAAAAAATGTGCCATTCACAATAGCCACAAAAATTAAGCTTTTATAATTAAATCATTCAATATTTATTTATAAAATTAATTTTTAAAACTTAACTAGATATGTGCCAAGCATCTATGGAGAAGATTTTAAAATTCTTAATAATGGAAAAAGATGGATGAGAATAAATGCAGACTCACACATGATGTTACTGTTGTTACATCATGGAATTGGTTCCAGCTCATAACAACCTTGTATAGGATTTCTTAGAATTGACTGGTACATTTGAACTACAGACCTTGTGTTTAACTGTCCAGTGCTTATCTGGGAGTGCCACAGTAGGATCTTATTCTTTATTATAAAGATGTCAGTTTTCTTTAAATTAGCCTATGAATTCAATGTAATCTGAGTTGCTATCCCAATTGAGTTTTTGAAAAAGTAAACTTATTTAAAAACGTATATGGAAAGTTGAAAGTCCTCAAGTAATTCAATCAATCTTAATGTATTTTAAAATCCAAGCAGCTATGTAGAGTACTACACACCTGTGGTAATAAAAATAGCAGTAGATAGGTGTCAGTGTGGGCAAGAACAGAGAACCCAAGGCAGGCTTGGATGGACAGGGGAAGTGAAGGTGTAGGAACCCAAGCTTCTAGTTCACTGTGTACTGAGAATTCAACTATACTCATATCTAATAAGGGAGACGGTAGAAAAATCCATGCATTTGAATTATGGTGTTGGAGAGGAATATTGAAAGTACCATAAACCACAAGAGGAACAAACAAAAATATCCTGGAAGAAGTACAGCCAGAATTCTCCTGAGAATCAAAAATTGTGAGGTTCTGTCTCTTGTTCTTTGGACATATTGTCAGGAGGAGCCAGTTCCTAGAAAAGAACGGCATGCTTGGTAAAGTAAAGGGTCAGTGAAAAAGAGGAAGAGCTCCAATGAGATGGATAAACACAGTAGCTGCATAAATGGGCTTAAACATAATAGCGATTATGAGGTTGTGAGGATGGCGTAGGACCGGGCAGTGTTTCATTATGTTGTGCTCAGGGTCTTTGTGAGTTGGGGCCAGCCCAGAGCCACCTAACAGTAACATGGCTAACCCCATGAACATTAAAGCCTCCAGTTGTATTTAAGGCCCAGATGTGAGATGCAGAACCATGACATGAAGAAAATACTATGAGGAGGAGAACAAACAAGATGGCGGATCACGTGGAAGTGCAGTAAGGAGCTCCGTCAGCAACAACACAGAGCACAGAACCAAGCAGGCTCAGCGGTTGGCCCCAGAACTCTGAACCACATATAAAGGACTATTTAGAAGGTTGGAAGCCTTACAGCTATGGGAATTTGTAGCAGAGGCAAGAAATTCAGTGCTTTCTAATTTAAGACACTCAGCTGCTCCAGGAACCACCATCTTGGGTGAGACCAAGCGGGGGAAGGATCAGAGCAGCCACAGATGCTTGACAGAACTGTGGAGATAAAGGTGTGAACATTCTTTTCTTTTGATATCTGTTCATTGGTCCCTTGCTGTCTGCACACCTCCATTCTGGTGACTATAGGGGTGCCTGAGCTAGTGGACACTCCAGTCTTACCCTCAGAGGGTTCTACTAAGCATGAGCACAGATCTCTTCAAAATTTAAAGAGACAGTTTCCACTTAAAACCAAATGGCCACAGCTGGCCCTGAACTGTTTATAACTAGAAAAAGGCCTGAACAGGGATTGTGGAGTGGGGCAGGCAGGCAAAAAAGGAAATAGGCTGAAAATTAAATCCTAATTTACATCAAAACAACCAACAGTGGTATCTTGAAACTTCTCAGGAAGAAGAGTGAAAAGGGAAGCCCATTTCCTGATCACATCTACCTGGAGGCAATCAGAAAGCATAAAAAATACCAAAATACATACCCATCTAAGTATTAAGGCCACAGGTAACTCCTGAATATGCCCAAAAAACAGAAGCAGATGACCATATCAGCACATGTCCAAAAACAAGATAGAGTGACTGAGACAAATGAGCTGGAAGTATATCTACACTCCATACTGGAAGATGGGCAGGCTTTGGAAATGCCTGAGAAGTAATTCAGAAAAAAAATGATTATAAAATTTATCAAAACACTATACAATGGAATTAAGAAAAATAAGGAAGTTTTCAGGAAAGCACTGCAGGAACAATCAAATAAGATAGATAGAGCATTGGAAACAATTCAAAACCTACAGAAAGAGGTCCAAACGATTAATAATATAATATCAGAAATAGACAATACGTTAAAAGGGCAAAGAAGTAGACTTGAAGAGATAGAAGCCAGAACTAGTGGGCTAGTAGCTAAATCTCTCAACACTACTAAGATAGAAGAGCAAACACAAAAAGGATTTTAAAAAATCTGAAGAAGGCCTAAGATTCATGTTGGACAACATGAAGAGGAATAACTTAAGAATTATTCGCATTCTGGAACAGGAACAATCACACGAGTCCACAGAGGAGATACTTGAAGAGTTTCTGGAAGAAATTTTCCTAACATCCAGTAAAGTGAAAAGATAAGCATTCAAGAAGCTCAATGAACCCCAGGGTGGATAGACCCTAAAAGACAATCACCAAGACATACAATAATCAAGCTCTCCAAAATCAAAGATAAAGACAGCATCTTGAAAGCAGCGAGGGAAAAGAGAAGTGTAACATACAAAGCAAATCAGATTAAGCTCAGATTTCTCAACAGAAACCATGCAGGCAAGAAGGCAATGGGGAGACATATATAAAACCTTGAAAGAAACAAGCATCCTCTACCCAGCAAAGCTGTCAATCAAATATGATGGTGTAATCAAAACATTCCAGGATAAACAGAAGCTAAGGGATTTTGCCAAAGCCAACCCTGCTATGAAAAACATCCTAATGGAAGTTCTGTGGACTGAGAACCAATAAGAACAGAAAACAACCACAGAATGACATATGTGGCAGCCCCACCCTGAACTCAATCGACAAATGGAAGAGTCAAGAACAGAATAAAATTATAAAAACAGAAAGAAAAAAAAAATACAATGAGAAATTATGTTTTATCATCAAGGGGAATTTTCCTTTGAAAAACAAACATACAAAAAACCTTTCCAAAGTACAGACCAAGAGACCCTAAATCGATTACTTTAAAATGTTATTTTACATGTGTGTTCGTTTCCTATCACTCCTGCCCTAAATTACCAAACAATAGAAATTCATTCTCTTAAAGTCACAGGCCAGATATTCAACTGGACTCCAATTAGGGTAACTGCAGTGATGTGTACTTTCTAGAGGCCCCCCCTGTTTCTTCCTTTTCCAGCTTCTGGAGGTGCCGCCATCCTTCAGCTTGTGGTCTCCTTCATCTTGGAAGGTAGCAATGGATGGTGGAGTCCTTCTACAGCCCCTCTGACCTCCTGTCCTGCCCCCTTCTTCCACTGACATGGTCTATGGTAATGTTGGCCCTGTCAATAATCCAGCAGCATCTCCCTGGCTCAAGGTGACTGGTGAGCAACCTGAAACCCACCTGCACCTTCATTCCCCCTGGTCATGTGATGAGGTAATCACATGCTGACAGCACCTGGAGCCATGATTTTGCCTACCACAATATTGTGTTACTTGTATTCTGTTGTTATACTGTGCTGTGAATGATTGGTTATGTTGTGTTGTGCAGTGTTTGTTGTATGTTATATTTGTTATGTTGTGCTATATTTTGCTATGTTGTATCATTTGATGTTAGGTTAGGTTAGATTGGCTGTCCTGTGTTATGTTATGTTGTGTTGTGTCAAGCTACATTGCATTGTATTGTTACATGTTTTTATATGTTGTGTTGCATTATGTTATGCTATGTTGTGGTATGCTGTGTGCTATGGTTGTTTTGTTCTGTAATGGTATGTTATATTGTGTGATTATTTTTTGTTAAGTTAGGTTATGTGTGTTCTGTTGTGTTATGTTATGTTGTGGTTGCTAGCTTAGGTTATGTTGTGTCATGCTGCATTGTACTGTGTTGAGAGTTACATGTTTTTATGTTGTGTTACATTATGTTATGCTATGTTGTGGTATGTTGTATGTGCTATGGTTGTTTTGTTGTGTAATGATATGTTATATTGGGCGGTTTTTTTGTTAGGTTATGTTATGTGTGTTGTGCTATGTTATGTTGTGATTGCTAGGTTAGGGTATGTTTGTTGTATCGTGCTGCATTGTATTTTGTTGAGTGTTACATGTTTTTATGTTGTGTTACATTATGTTATACTATGTTGTGGTATGTGTCATGTGATTTTATACTTTGTTAGTTTAGGTTATGTGTATTGTGTTGTGTTGTATTATGTTATGTTGTGTCATTTTATGGTTTGTTAGGTTAGGTTATGTTCATTGTGTTGTGTTGTGTTATGTTATGTTGCTGTTATGTTGTGTTATGCTTTATTAAATTATATTATGTTTGTTATATTACGTTGTGTTATTTTATGTTTTCTTAGGTTAGGTATGTTACATTATGTTATGTTATGCTATGTTGTGGTATGTTGTATGTGCTGTGTTTGTTATGTTGTATAATGTTATTTTATATTGTGCTATTTCGTTTTGTTGGTAAAGTGAGGTGTGTTGTGTTGTGTTATGTTGTGTTTGGTAGGTTAGGTTATGTTGTTTGGTCATGCTGCATTGTACTGTGTTAAGTGTTACATGTTTTTATGTTGTGTTACATTATGTTATGCTATGTTGTGGTATGTGTCATGCCATTTTATGTTTTGCTGGGTTAGGTTATGTCTGTTGGGTTGTGATTTGTTATGTTGCTATGTTATATTTTTGTGTTGTGTTGTATTAAATTATGTTACATTTTTTGTGTTTGCTATGTTTTGTTAGGTGTGCTGTGTTAGCTTATGTTATGTTTTGTTATATCATGCTATGTTACGTTGTATGAGCTATGTTTGTTATGCTTTTATGTTGTTATATTATGCTTTGTTGTATTATTTGATGTTTTGTTGGTTAGGTTAGGTGTGTTGTGCTATTCTATGTTATGTTGTTATGTTGTGTTGTGTTGTGTTAAAATATGTTGTGTTTTGTTAAATATGTTGCTTTATATTGTATTATGCTATGTTTTGCTGTTTGTGCTATGTGTGTTATGTTATGTTATATCATATTCGTTATGTTGTGTTTTTATGTTTTATTAGGTTAGATTATGTGCATCATGCTGGTTAGGTTATGTTGTGTTATTTTATGCTTTGTTATGTTAGGTTTTATGTGTAGTGTTATGTTGTGTCATGTTTCATCAGTTCCCATTGAGTTGTCTCTAACACATAGTGACCCTGTGTATGTTTGAGTAGAATTGTGCTCCACAAGATCTGTAAATGACTGTTTTGTTTTTTTTTTCCGAAGCAGACAGACAGGACTTTCTTCCGAGGCTCCTCTGGGTGGACTCGAACTTCCAGTCTTTTGAGTAGAAGTTGAGTGTGTGAACTGTTCGAACCACCCAAGTGGCCAAGCCTATATTCTCACACTTGTAATTTCTAGATATTTTATATGAATACTATCTCTAGGAGCACACACACCAGCATTTTAATCATGGCTTTCTCCATAGTAGGATTGTGGTCTCAACATTTTTCTTTATATCCTTTTCTATCACCTAAAATCTTTACAATGAGTATGGTGTGTTTTTTTCCCCACAAATACATACACGTGTTAGTTTCCAGGTTAGAAGACTTAGATTAAAGGTTGACATAAGCAGTGACTCTGTTAGTTAATGAGCTAGCTGCAAGGTCAGTTTGAATCACAGTGTCAGCGGTTCAAAGTCTCCAGCGGCTCCTTGGAAACTCTATACAGGGTTGCTCTGAGCCAGAACTGAATCAACGGCACTTAACAACAACTGCAAGTGAGACTCAGCGCACACTAGTCACAAAGGGGACCCAGTGAGGGCTGCTCTCTTGCTGGATCCGAGATGTTGGATATCTCTTACCTCACTGGAGACATAGCAGACACACACACCAGCACTGGCTTAGCTGATCCCTGATCCTTTCACAGGATCCTGTATTGTTCTGCTTTGGATTTTGTGACTAAATGAGGAGATTTTCAGGTAGGAAGCTCCCATTAGGAGCTTGTATTATGTAATTACTCTTTAATTATCAGGCAAAACAAGTGAAGGAGAACCTGCAACAGGAAAATTGCCTACAGCATTTATCAGCTTGCTCATCCCTAAGACCCACCCAGCAACAGTAAATCAAATGCTTGTCCCTTTCCAATGCGTGAAGCAGATAATTAAACTGTCCATGAAGGTGGCTGAGGTCTTAACAGAATTTAATTGTATGTGGAATAGCAGCTAGCTGGGATCTATGGAGGCATTAACCAACCATGCCCTTGCTAGGCAGTGCCACACAGGACTAGTGAGCTGTTCACATAGGAACTCACAGTACATATTCTTCTAAAATTGCTAGTGCACCTGTGTGGACTTTCTGCAGGGCAAGTCCAAAAGCATTGCCACTAGGTTTCCAGGCCACTCATGCACAGGTTTATTCTACAGAAAACGTGTTTAAGCATGTCTCTGTGATCAGTGGATGACTGCAGACATCTTATCTCAATGACACACTTGTCTTAGTCTCGTTGTTGTTAAGTGTCATTGAGTTGGTTCCAACTCTCAGCAATCCTGTATAGGTTTTCCGAGGATCAGCTGGCAGGTTTGATCTGCTGAACTTGTGATTCGCAGTCAGGTGCTGATCCTACAGCACAACATCAGGAATCCTTACTCTCATGTGCCATCAAGTGCTGTTGAGTTGGTTCCAACTCATAGCAACCTTGTATAGGCTTTCTAAGAAGCAGATGGTGGGTTTGAACCATCAACCTTGTGATTTGCAGTCAGGTGCTGATCCTACAGCATCACACCAGGACTCATTTAGTTGTTACTGTTAATTGCCATTGAATCGATTCTGACTCGTCATGACCCTTTATAGAGTTTCCAAGGCTTTGAACTCTCACCTTGTGGTTCTTAATCCAGTCCATGCCAGGAGTCCAGGACTCAATGTTGCTGTTAAGTGCCATCAAGCCAGTTCTGACTCATAACGACCTTATATAGGGTTTCCAAGGACCAGCTGGTGAGTTTAAACTGCTGAACTTGCAGTTCAAACAAGTTTGCAGTCCAGCATGTTAATCTACAGTGCCACACACCAGGACTCCCATTTTGCCCATAAAATCTTTCAATAATGCAAGTCGAGGCTTGGATTTTTTTTCTTCTGTTCCTTCAGCTTGCATGTTCTTCCCTTTCAGTTTTCTAACTTCAGGTCTTTCACATTTCATTATAATATTTGATTTTGTCTTCTCGAGCTGACATTTGAAATTTTTTGTTCAGTTCTTTTATTTGCTTTGGCATCTCTACGCTGGAGAGTGAGATTCAGAGTCTGACAACCATTTCAGTCTTTTTCTTCTTCCTTGTTTTCTTAATGACCTTTTGCTTTCTTCCTGTATGCTTTTCTTTTTCTTTTTTTAAAAACGTTTTTATTGTGGATTGAGTGAAAGTTTACAGGGCAGATCATCAGTTTTACAGTCAACAAATCATACACCTTGTTTCATTACAATGGTTATAATCTCCTCCATGCACTATCAGTTAACAGTATTTCTCTCTATCCACTTTAGCTTTGTAAAAACACACAAACAAAAAATAACAACAACAAAAATCACTCATACATATATAATAATTTACATCTCCAAAGGGCACATTCTGCAAGTCTGCTCCTGACCACCAGCTCTTAGGCCCTCTCTTCTTAGTCCATGAATCTAGAGTCTTCAGCCGCTTCCCCTCTCCATACCCCCATCTCTTCCTCCATTTCTGGTGCTGCTACTTCTCTGGATAAGGTCCCACATTCTGCTTGTGCACTTCTCTCTTGATATTCCTAAGGTCCTCTGTTTTTGGACTGTAAGATTAACCATTCCCCTGTTTTTGTTACAAAACTTCTACCTTTGCAATTGTGACAGTCTCAATTAGTCATGATAACAATTATTCACTGTTGAATCTTACGAATCTTATCCCCATCTCTTTTCA
>NW_006408614.1:12081914-12083479 GCF_000296735.1 Chrysochloris asiatica | reverse complement strand
TCCATCCTTCCTATTTTGTCTTAGTCTGTAAGCCCAGTTGAAACCTGTCCACCATATATGATCTTGCTGACATTTAAAATACTGACGGCGTAGCATCTAGCCTCATGGCAACATGTAAGAAACCACAGTACAACAAACTGGCAGATGAGTAGTGGGTGTATTAACATACATATCAAGATATATCATATAAAACTACAAAACAACAAAGACAAAAAGCAATCTTAAAAACAACTAGAGAGAAAAGATAGTCTACAACTGTTGTTAGTGCTAAATGTTGTCCAGTCAGTTCTGACTCATAGAAACCCTGTATAGGGTTTCTGAGGAGCAGCTGGTGGATTAGAACCACTGACCTTGTGTTAACAGTCCAGTGCTTATCCTATAGTACCACACCAGGACTCAAAGCTACAACTAAGTAGTATCATTTTGACTGACACTAATTTCTGGCCACAATGAAAGTTTGAAATATGTTCAATGTGCTAACAGAAAATAATTGTCAACCAACAATTGCATATATAAAATACCTATTAATAAAATCAGTTAATATGAAAAAGACCTTTTTTTCCAATGTAGAAAAAAATAGTTTACTCTTAATAGACCTTTTCTAAAGGTATTTGTACATGTTGTATTTCAAAAAGAAATAAAATATTGTAAAAAATGTGTCTAAAAGTCAAATAAATTTAGAGCACAAATAAAGCAATAAATCTAAGGAAAATTTGACTAATAAAAATGCATATATTCTTTTCTCAATAAATACAATAAAACTGCATAATAATATGTGGACAATGATGTTTATTACATTGTTCATAGTGACCAGTAAACTGGAATAAAGGTAATGGCCAACAATATGGGAATTGTTCAATAAATTATAGCAGCATTATAAAATGTTATGTAAATCTTAATAAGAATAAATTAGATCTCTCCTAGTTCACCTAGAAGTCTTCTCATGAGTTATAATTGAGAGAAAAACACTGCAGTGGAGAAAAGTGTCCCAAAAAGGATTCTATTGGGTAAAACCACTGTATTTATTAAAAACTCCAAATATGTGTTTCTCCATAATGGTACATAAACTTTAGTTATCATCAGAGATGGATAAGGAACCAATTCAGCATTTTGAAAATGGTGTCTGAAAAAATTCAAGCATCCTGCCCTTCTATGTGCTCTGTACTGAGCAACCACAGATGAAGGGAGTTTGTCTTCACAGAAGCACTGCCGCTGAGAAGGAGGCACTCCAGCAAAATGAAGAGTGATAGAATTAGACTTTCAGTGTTTTATAACCCATAATGAGTGAATGAAAACAGGCAATAATCATAATGACTGATAACATCTCACAAAGAAAGAACCAGGTCCCATGTGCCTCCAGACCACCCAGGAAGTAAGTCATCTGGGTGATGATGATGATGATGATGATGATGATGATGATGATGGCAACAGCCATAGCCTGCATCTAACCACACCTCTAGATCCAACCACGGAGCTACAAGAAACAGAGGAACATGGTCACTAGCATCAACAACAGGATGCAATTAGAAAACTTAAATTGTGAGACATTCTGCAGAGCAATAGCT
>NW_006408614.1:12070630-12079729 GCF_000296735.1 Chrysochloris asiatica | reverse complement strand
CACTCATCTCTGCCAAGAAATTTGGAAGACAACTATCTGGCTGACTGATTGGAAGAGATCCATATTTGTGCCCATTCCAAAGAGAGGTGACCCAATGGAAAATATAAATCATCAGACAATATCTTTGATATCCCATGTGAGTAAAGTTTTACTAAAGGTAATACAGAAATGGCTGCAAGCATTCATTGATAGAGAACTTCCAGATGTGCAAGCCGGATTCAGAAGAGGCCGTGGAATGAGGGATATCATTGCTGATGTCTGATCTTGGTTGAAAACAGAGAAATAGAAAGATGTTTGTCTGTACTTTATTGACTATGCAAAGGGTTTCGATTGTGTGGATCATGACAAGCTGTGGACAATATTGAGAAGTATGAGTATTCTGGAACACTTAATTGTGCTCATGAGGACTCTGTACATGGCCAATGGGCAGTTGTTTGAACAGAGCATGGGAACACTGAATGGATTAAAATTAAGAAAGGTATTTGACAGAGTTGTATTCTTTCACCATACTTATTCAACCTGTATCTGAGCAAATAATCCAAGAAGCTGGGTTATCTGAAGATAAATGTGGCATCAGGATTGGAGGAAGACTCATTAACAACCTGTGATATGCAGATGATACAACCTTGTTTGCTAAAAGTGAAGAGGCCTTAAAATATTTACTGATGAAGATCAAACAGCACAGGCTTCGGTATGGATTGCATCTCAATGTAAAGAAAACAAACATCCTCAACACTGGACCAATAAACAACATTCTTATCAACAGAGAAAAGATGGAAGTTGTCAAGGATTTCATTCTTTTTGGATCAACTATCAACACTCATGGAAGCAGCAGTCAAGAAATAAAACGACATATTGCATTAGGCAAATGTGCTGCACAAGACCTTTTTAAAGTGTTGAAGAGCAAAGATGTCAGCTTGAAGGCTAAGGTGTACCTGACACAAGCCATGGTGTTTTCAATAACCTCATATGCATGCTGAAGCTGGACAATGAATAAGGAAGCCTATAGAAAAATTGATGCTTTTGAGTTATGGTGTTGGAGGAGAATATTGAAAGTGCCATGGGCTGCCAAAAGAACCAACAGATCTGTGTTGGAAGAAGTGCAGCCAAAGTGGTCCTTGGAGGCCAGGATGGCCAAAGTTCCTCTCTTTTACTTTAGACATATTGTCAGGAGGGACAAGTCGCTGGAGAAGGATATCATATTTGGTAAAGTGGAGGGTCAGAGAAAAAGAGGAAGAACCCCCCCCCCCCCAAGCCCCCCAGCGAGATGGATTGGCCAAGTGGCAGCATCAATGGGTTCAAGCGTGGCAACGGTTGTGATGTTGGCCCAAGACTGGGCAGTGTTTCATTCTGTTGTGCTATATGGAGCTATGAGTTTGTACCGACCTGATGGCACCTAAAACCAACAACAACATTGTTGACATGTTAACAAGAGGCACCAGTCCCTAGGCAAGGCAGCATGCTTGGTACAATGGGTCAGAGAAAAGAGGAAGATCCTCAGTGAGGTGGATTGACACAGTGGCTACAACAGTGGACTCAAACACGACAATGACTGTGAGGATGGCCCAGGATTGGGCAGTGCTTAGTTTTGTTGTACGCAGGATCACTATGGTTCCGCATCTAGCAACAGCAAAAGGGAGACAGATTACAGGAATACCTGGGTAGAGCAGAGAGGAAAATGGAAGCCACCTGGATGGTCAGCCACAGAGTCACTTCCATAGGGTGTGTGACTGCATAGCATCAATTATGACATTAGCAACTCAGCTGATTGCTAGCTGAAAAGCTGATGGTTCAAACCCAGCCAGAGGTGTCTTAGAAGACAGACCAAGTGATCTGCTGGTCACAGTCTTGAAAATTTCATGAAGAGAGCTAAGAACAAGCATGAGAAAGTATTCTTGCTGGATTATGGAGTAGCACTGGATCTGGAAGAGGGAAATGAGTGGAAACCATTCCATAGTGGGAAAGCAAGTCTGCGAGGTTGCAGCTCTGCAGCATATGGTGCACCTGGGCCAGGGCTGTGATCTGCAGGAAAGCCTGTCCACCTGTGGTGATTAGCCACAGCAGCCAGGCAGGGCTGCATCATTGTCGGTCAGTGTGACTGCCCAGGGCCAATTACAGAATTAGAAACTCACATCACCAGCAAACACATGAGAGGATTCCAACCACCCAACAGATAACACCATGTTCATCAAAGGAGATAGCAGGTGGTTTGTTAGATGTGTGAATAATAGAATTGATGATGAATTCTGGCAGGGAAGGGAGATACGCATTATCCCTGTGCCAACAGCAAGAGAAATCGCACATCATTGGAAAACTGTGGAGAATCAGCATGAAAACCAAGTCATCAGGGATACCAGCATGAGGACAAAATAAATGTTTTGCAATATTTGTGACAGAATAAAAGGAACCTCAATATCTGTGACTGTTGCTGAATCAAGAACTAAGATTCGTGTATAAGGCCGAAAAACTGACTCAGAGAAATATTTTCAGGATGGTGTGAAGTGGGAAAAGAAACTGTAGAACTAATGAACATTTTAATCTAACTTTCAGTGGGAGAAAAAATAGCCAAAGTTACAATCCTGCATCCACATTGGGGGAGATTCACATGTAGCTGTTAATCAGGCTAAGATTTTCAGGGGTGAAAGTGGGAGGTGTCTTCCTTTGCTAAGTACCTTTGAGTGGGTTCGAACTCTGTATAAGGTTTGCGAGGCGTAGCTATGGGTTTGAACCACCGACCAGTGCTTATCCTACAGGGCCACACCAGGACTCCCCCTTTCTACTTTGCTGCTATTGTCATTGTTGTTAAATATCTTTGAGTCGGTTCCAACTTAGAGAGACCTTGAGTAGGGTTTTCAAGAAGCTGCTGGCAGGTTTGAACCACTGACATTGTGATTAGCAGTCCAATGTTTATCATATGGTGTCACATGAGGAAATTCCATTGATCACTCCTGAAGTGTTTGAATTTGTCCACTGGAGCATTCATTTGGAATTTTAAGGCACAGAGAACATTAAACAGATTGTAGTATAAAAAGCAGAAGGGAACAGAGAGGCCACCTTTCTAAGGTTCTGGCATGAGCTAATGAGGGGCATCGGGGTCCAACTTGACAGCCCATAGCAACAACCAAAGAGTCCAGGTTTTCAGATTTCTACATGGGGTCATTTTCTCCACCCAGGTGGAGAGAAAGAGGGAGAAGGGCAGGGAGGGGGCTCTGGCCCCATGACGAGGCCCCTCTAGTGAGAACGACAGGATCTGCTCTGAGGTTCTGCGCTTGTCTCCTGATTGCTCTCCAGGGACCCACCCAGCCACCAGGAGGTGAAGAGGTCTGACCAAAGATGGCGACATGGGCCCAGGAGCCAGGAGTCCCAGAGCACTGCAGGCCTGACTAACAACCCTCCCTAATTGGCCATGCCGGGCCCCAGGTCCCAGCAGAGCCAGATGGAGAGAACGTTCCTACAGTGACCCCATGGTATGGACTCCCCGACATTGCATTGCCCAGCTGATGGGGGCAGGCATGCAGGGAACTGAGCTGAACTTCCAGCCTCCAGTGAGGACCCGGCTGCTTCCTGTATTAGAACCTGAAGGATCCAGACCCATCTGGGACCAGGTAACCCACCTGCCCGTGCCCTCACGCATGTCATTGCAGAGAGGCTGGGGGTCCTTGGTATCTGCTTTTTACCTTCAGCGCAGACCAGGGTCAGGGCCCTGGGACACCCCAAGCACATGTTCTGGCTGACTGGTCTTGGGTGAGATGGTATCGTTTTGGTATTACAGGGGACTGTACTTAAAGGTCCTTCCAAACCCACAGCGGTTCCGCAGGAGAATGATGAGGCTGTCTGCTCCCATAAACTCTAGGAGCAGTTCTACTCTGCCCTTGCTCTTCAGTGACGTCAAGTCATTTCTGACTCATAGCAACTGTGTATAGGGTTTCCGAGGAGCGGCTGGTGTGGTGGGTCTGTTCTAGAGCGTTGTGATGAGACAGAGCCAATGGCAGTGGGTTAGTGGAGAGTTAAAGTGGTCAGCAGGGCGTGGGGTGGAGGAGCCTGGCAACAGGGTCCTGGCAGGCCAGAGGCAGCTCTGCCCTTGGCCTCAGGATCCGAGGAGCACTACTCATTGAGCACCAGGGATCTTGTGTGAATGCAGCTGCCTGACTCAGGACCACTGTGAGGATGAAGGCATGGGGGGTATCCATCAGAGGCTCTTTGTACCCATGAAGGCATTTCCCAGGCTCCAGACACAGGCTGCTCTATTGCACCCTGCCATAGCCTGGGGTCAGCTAAGCCAGCTCAGTGACACACCTGTTTGTCTTTCAGGTTGAAATAAGGGAGTTGGTTTTGCTGATGAAAATGTCATGGGCCCTAGGTACCAACGTCCTAGGCACTTGGGCTTGTGAGGGACTTGAGGCTTCTGAGGGAGACGCTTGTCTGAGATATAGACACAGAAACATTAAACTGAGGGCCTCAGATCTGAAGGAGCTGATGAGCCATCGTACTGGTGGCTGTTGGACAGATGGTGACAGCGGTCCCCACTGTATATTAGTGAGTGGGGGGAGGGGATGGACAGCCAGGGACTCCTCCTTCATTGACCCTGCTCAGAAAGTGGTCATCTGGGCATCTCAGTGCTGATGGTGCCCCATGGCTGGTGAGTGAGGCTGGGCATCAACATCTCCCCAGGAAGGGACACTGGTTCAGGAATCCTTCCTTCTGTTTGAGTAGCTGGGCTGTCCTCACCCACCATGGAGGGGCAGGCTGGAAAGGGACTTGGGGATTGTCCCTTCTCCACACCACTGACCACAGGTACTGGCCTGCTCAGTCCATCAAGAACAGCCCTGTATGCACACACAAGGCACCCCAAGTCTGCCCTGCGACACCACAGGCTTGTCCCCTACACTGCCCAGTGCTTGTGAACTAGGGTGGCCACCTGCCAGCATTCTGCTGGCCTTTACAGCCCATGCCTGTTACCAGTGCCCCTTAGGTGTGGCACCCAGTCCTGCTCACTGCACCCTGTCTGGTCTGTGCCATGTCAGGGAGGGATCCAGCACCCGGTCCAAGAAGTCCAGACAGACAAGGAAAGACAGTTGGTGCTTCCAAAACACCAACCCACTGCCCTTGAGTAGACGGACTGACTGGTGGGTTTGAACCGCAGATCTTGTGGTTAGCAGTACAGTGCTTATCCTACAGCGCCACACCAGGCCTCCTTCTGGTACTTCTTGTTCATTGTTAAGTGTCGTTACAGGGTTTCTTTGTGGGTCTGACGCCCTTATGGTCCAGTGCTTATCCTACAGCGCTACATCAGGACTCGTTCCTGGGCTTAGTGGCCATTACTTTTCACAGCTATTGAACCTTAGAGGGGATGCTGATGTGTGTTGGGGGTGGACTTCAGGGGCCCATGTATTAGGCATTCCCAGGCCCCTCCCTACTGACTCTCTGACCCTGGGATCAGCCCAAAAGCTGGATATTGGCGGAAGTCCCTTGAAATCCTCAAGGAGCAGAAAGCCTGTTGGTGGAGAGCCACTGTGGTCCAGTGCAGTGCTTAAGCACTCATCTGCTAGGAAAAAGGTTAGCAGGTAGAACCCAGCCAGTCATTCTTCGGTAGACAGGTATGGCAGTCTGCTGCCGTAACGTTGGCAGCCTTGGAAACCCTGTGAGACAGTCCTTCCCTGACCAGTAGAGTCACCATGAGTCATATCAAACAGGACAGCAACTGATTACAGTCCAGTACAGGGTCAGGGATGCCAAGGTGGGCAGGTCCTACAGGGGGACAGACAGAGAGTACTCGCTGTCATCTAGTGAGAGCTGGTCCCTGTTTAGCCTCAGTGTGGAGCTGAACAGAATGAGTTGATGAATTTGTGAATAAAGGAGGAATAGCAGGGTTAGATACACAGGCAGGGATGGACAAGCACCGAGGAGGGGGCAGACCCACAGTATCAAGAACATGGACTTTCAAAGGGTGAGGGTTGGTTTACTGTCCCACATGGGAGTGACTTAACTCATACCCATCTATCCATCCATCAGTCTATCCATTTATTATCCACCCATCCATCCATTCATCCATTCATCTAGCATACATCCATGATCCATCCGCCCACTCATCCATCCATCCATTCATCTAGCATACATCCATGATCCATCCGCCCACTCATCCATCCATCCATTCAACTATCATACATCCATGACCCATCCAACTATCATCCACCCACCCATCCATCCATCCATCCATGCACCCATCTGGACACCTATTACCCATCCACTCAATCACCCGTCTGCCATCCATTAATCTACAGCAGTATCCAAAACTCACACAGGATGATAGCTCCATGTTGTTGTTAAATGCCTTGAGTTGATTCCAACTCATAGTGACCACATACAGCTTTTTTAAGGTTGTAAACATTTACAGTAAAAAGAAACCTTTTCTCCCAAGTAGCAACTGGGCTTGAAGTGCCAACAACAAGATGTGAAGTCCAGTGCTGATCCTAAAGACCCACCATATTCCCTACATATTGCTCCATTTGTTGTTGTTTTTATTGTTAGGTGCCATCGACTCAGTACCAATTCATAACAACCTTATGCACAGCAGAACGAAACAATGCCCGATCCTGGGCCAACCTCACAATTGAATTGTTGCCACACTTGAGCTCATTGATGCAGTCACTTTGCCAATCCATCTCATTGGGGGTCTTCTTTTTCTCAGACCCTCCACCTTATCAAACATGATATCATTCTCTAGCGACTGGTCCCTCCTGACAATATATCCAAACCGAAGTTTGGTCATAGTGTCCTCCAAGGAGCACTCTGGCTGCACTTCTTCCAACACAGATCTGTGGGTTCTTTTGGCAGCCCATGGCACTTTCAATATTCTCTTCCAACACCATAACTCAAAAACATCAATTCTTCTACAGTCTTCCTTATTTACTGTCCAGTTTTCACTGCCAAACCACCGAGATGGAAACCTCTCAGAGCTCTCTTTGCAGAAGTTTGTGCCAGTAGGATTTGAGGGTGTACTGGAGACCCAAGTTCTGCTCTTTGCTGTGTTCCTTATCCTGTACATGGTGACAGTGCTGGGGAACCTAACTGTGATCGTGGTCATCACTCTGGGTGCCCGCCTCCACTCCTCCATGTACTTCTTCCTCAAGAACCTCTCCTTCCTAAACATCTGTTACCCCTGTCATCACTCCCAAGGCCTTGGCCAACTTCTTCTCAACCAAAATTATCACCATCGGCTCAGTTCTTCTTTTCTCCCTGCTAGTCAATACTGAGGCCTTTCTCTTGTCTGTCATGGCCTATGACCACTTTATGGCCATCTGCAAACCCCTAAGATACCCAGTCGACATGTGTACCTCAGCCTGTGCCTGCCTGGTGGTAAGCACCTACTGTGGAGGCTCCAGTGATGGTGTTTCTACTGGTCCACAGGCTTCCCTCAGTATTGAGAACTAGGGCCAATGGGATAGGTTATGTTTTCATTACAGACTCATTGTACTTCCCTGTCATATGGCTGCACTACCCAGGCATAAGTGAAGACTAGTTTACAACTGATGTCTGCAGAGTCACTGGGTCCTCTTGGGACAACAGGGTCTTCTCTTGTATAGAAACAGAGCTGGACTTTGATGAGGAAAATGCTGGTGACCGCTCATCCATCCACTAATCCATCCATCCATCATCCATCATGTCATCCATCCATTCAGCCAGCCAGCTATCATTCATTCATCCTAGCAGCATCTCAACCTCACACATACCTAAGTTATGACAGTTGTTGTTGTTACATGCCTTTAACTTGTTCTGACCTATAGTGACCCTCTATAGGGTTTCCTAGGAGCAGCTGGTGATCTTGAACCACCAACCTTGTGGTTCAAACTGACATTGCAGTCCAGTACATTAATCCATAACACCTACCCATTTGCACCTTCATTCACATGGCTGTGTGTTTCTGGCCCAGTCTCCTCAGGGCATCCTTCACGTCTTTGTTCCGCAGACTGTAGATGAGGGGATCGAGCATGAGGATGACCAGGGTAGGCAGAACTTCATCTTTCAAACACTGCCAAACAGTTTTCAGGGAGGATTTAGAACAATTTTATGCTCCCCAAAGAAATATGGGAGTTTTTATTGCATCACATTGTTGTGAAATTAATAGTATCAATGAAGTTGTTGTTAGCCATTTGGTGAGCATCTTACTATGCTTCACCTACATTTTCTCCTGGTGAACTAGGTCGAGATTTTTTCCTGGCATATAGAGGTCTTTTGGGTATTCTTGGGATAATGTCATTGGTTTGCACTTTGTTAAACGATCTCTTTCTTACTGATTTGTAGACCTTCTGCATATGTTCTGGATAGGAGCCATTTGTTGGTGATATGCAGGGATTTTCTTCAAATTAGCAGCTTTCACATTCACCTTCTAGTATTTTCCTTATATAAACAGAATGTCTTACATTAAATAGAGCACATGTCTTCACTAAAATTCTGTGTCATAAAATATCACAAATTGCTTACTCTCAATTACTGACGTGGACCCCACGTTATATTTAGTACGCCAACTATGAACAACTCACAGGCAATTGTTGTTTGTGGTTGTTTTGGAGTAGGGTCCAGGTTTTTGTGGGATTTTTTGGTCATAAGGATACCTTGTTGTTGTTAAGTGCTGTTGAATTAGTTCTGTCTCATAGGCTTTCAGGGAGCAGCTGGTTTTGAACTGCTGACCTTGTGGTTCATAGTCCAGTACTGATCTATTGACCATTTGTTAGTAAACAATCCTTTTCTAACTCCTATACAATGCCACCTTTTTGTGGGTCTATATCAAGTTCATGGAAGGGAAGGTCCAATATTACAAAGACATTAATTATTCAACTTACTTTATAAATTCAATCTGACTTCAATCTACAGAAGATTTTTGTAGAATTGAACAAACCGATTTTGCAATGCGATGCATCATGTCAAAGAACATCCAGAGAATTTATGAAAAGTAAGAACAAGGAAGCGGATCTTGTCCTGAAAAAAATCAAGACTTCTTTTATACTGTAGCAATCTAAAGTGTAGTATAGTCAAATATCTCATGGTGGTAGTGGTTATGTGCTGAGGAGTTAGTTCTGACTCATAGCGACCTTGTACAAG
>NW_006408614.1:12065386-12068570 GCF_000296735.1 Chrysochloris asiatica | reverse complement strand
TCCGCCCACTCATCCATCCATCCATTCAACTATCATACATCCATGACCCATCCAACTATCATCCACCCACCCATCCATCCATCCATCCATGCACCTATCTGGACACCTATTACCCATCCACTCAACCACCCGTCTGCCATCCATTAATCTACAGCAGTATCCAAAACTCACACAGGATGATAGCTCTGTGTTGTTGTTAAATGC
Source organism: Chrysochloris asiatica (assembly GCF_000296735.1). Lineage (NCBI taxonomy): Eukaryota > Metazoa > Chordata > Mammalia > Afrosoricida > Chrysochloridae > Chrysochloris > Chrysochloris asiatica. Next base: position 12,068,366 of record NW_006408614.1, on the reverse strand, counting down.
CTCTCATAGTGACCATGTACAGCATTTTTAAGGTTGTAAATTTTTACAGGAACAAGAAACCTCCCCTTTCTCCCAAGAAACAACTGGACACAAAGCATCAACAAGATCTGAAGTCCAGTGCTTATCATACAGACCCACCACATTCCCTACATATTGCTCCATACATTTGATAAATTAATTGAGTCAGATGAAAGATATTTCTCCCTTATAGGTCAAGTACATATGGAGTGAGAACCTAGTGGCTTAGGACCGATGAGCCCTGTGTTCCAGGGGAACATGAGACCGTGAACAGTGACCTATTCCCATTTGCTGTCCCCTCTCTGCTCTGCTTCTTCATGCCCCAGGGTCATGCAGAACCATGGAGATGGAAACCTCTCAGAGCTCTCTTTGCAGGAGTTTGTGCTAGTAGGATTTGAGGGTGGACTGGAGACCCAAGTTCTGCTGTTTGCTGTGTTCCTTGTCCTGTACATGGTGACAGTGCTGGGGAACCTAACTATGATCGTGGTCATCACTCTGGATGCCCGCCTCCACTCCCCCATGTACTTCTTCCTCAAGAACCTCTCCTTCCTAGACCTCTGCTACTCCTCTGTCATCGCCCCTAAGGCCTTGGCCAACTTCTTCTCCTCAACCAAGGTCATCACCTTCGCTGGCTGTGCTACCCAGTTCTTCTTCTTCTCCCTGCTGGTCACCACTGAGGGCTTCCTCCTAGCTGTCATGGCCTATGACCGCTTTATGGCCATCTGCAAACCCCTAAGATACCCAGTCACCATGCGTCCCTCAGCCTGTGCCCGCCTGGTGGTAGGCACCTACTGTGGAGGCTGCCTCAACTCCATCGTGCAGACCAGCCTCACCTTCCGCCTCCCGTTCTGCAGCTCACACCGCATTGATCACTTTTTCTGTGACGTGCCTCCACTGCTGCGGATCGCCTGCACCAACACAGCCCTCAATGAGCTGGTCATGTTTGGCATATGTGGGCTGATCATTGTGGGCACCACTCTCGTGGTTCTCATCTCCTATGGCTACATCACAGTGACCATTCTGAGGATGAGCTCAGGGACTGGAAGACACAAGGTCTTCTCCACCTGTGGCTCCCATATGACTGCTGTGTCCCTGTTCTATGGGACCGTCTTTGTGATGTATGCCCAGCCAGGGGCTGTGGAGTCCATGGAACAGGGCAAGGTGGTGTCTGTCTTCTACACCCTAGTCATCCCCATGCTCAATCCCCTCATCTACAGTCTGCGGAACAAGGACGTGAAGGACGCCCTGAGGAGACTGGGCCGGAAGCACACAGCCACGTGAACGAAGGTGCAAATGGGTAGGCAGAACTTCATCTTTCAAATACTGCCAAGCAGTTTTCAGGGAGGATTTAGAACAATTTTATGCTCCCCAAAGGAGTATGGAAGTTTCAGTCACTTCACATTGTTGAGAAATTAATATTATTGATGATGTTGTTGTTAGCCATTTGGTGAACATCTTACTATGCTTCACCTAAATTTTCTCCTGGTGAACTAAGTTGAGATCTTTTCATTGTATTTAGAGGTCATTTGGGTATTCTGCTTAGAATAATATCAATGGTTTGCACTTTGTTAAACTATCTCTTTCTTACTGATTTGTAGAGCCTCTGTATATGTTCTGGATAGGAGCCATTTGTTAGTGATATGCAGGAATTTTCTTCAAATTTGTATCTTTCACATTCACCCTCTAATGATGTCATTAAATCAACAGAACATCTTACGTTAAATGGAGTAAATGTATTCATTGAATATTCTGTCTCACAAAATATCACAAACTGCTTGCTCTCAATTGTCTGTGTTATTTTTCAGTAGTCTAACTAACCAGTCTTTCTTACTATGAACAACTAACAGACAAATGTAGTTTTGGAGTTGTTGTTGTTATATGCCTTGGAGTCGGTTTCAGCTCACAGTGACCCTGTACAGGGTTTCCAAGGCTGTAAATCTTTGCGGGAGCAGAAAGCCTCTTCTTTCTCCCACGGAACAGCTGGTAGTTTTGGACTGCTGACCTGAAGGTTCACAGCCTGATTCGTAACCACTATGCTACCAGAGCTCCTTATTTTTGGAGTAGGGTCCAGGTTTTTGTGGGGATTTTTTGGCCATATGGATACCTTGTTGTTCTTAAGTGCTGTCAAGTTAGTTCTGACTAATAGTGACCTTGCATAGGGCTTTCAGGGAGCAGCTGGTGGGTATGAACTGCCGACCTTCCGGTACACAGTCCAGTGCTGATCTATTGACCAGTTATTATTGACTGTTTTCTATTAATGGCCACCTTTTTGTGGGTCTATATCAAGTTCATGGAAAGGAAGGATCAGCATTATAAAGACATTAATCATTCACCTTACTTTATAAATTCAATCTGATTTCAATCTACAGAGGATTTTTGTAGAATTGAACAAGCCAATTAATACAATGGGATGCATGATGTCAAAGAGTATCTAAAGAATTTATGAAAAGTAAGTACAAGGAAAAGGACCTTGTCCTGAAAAAAATCAAGACTTCTTTTATACGGTAGCAATCCAAAGTGTAGTATTGTCAAATATCTCATGGTGGTGGTGGTTATGTGCTGAGGAGCTGGTTCTGTCTCATAGCGACACTGTACAAGGTTTCAGAAGATGTAAATCTGTATGGGAGCTAAAAGCCACGTTTTTCTCCCATGGAAAAGCTGTTAGTTTTGATCTGCTGACCTTGAGGTTAGCAGTCCAACTTGTAACCACTACATTATCAGACCTCCTTGTAGAAAATGAAAATCAAGTTGCTGAAAATATATTGGAAATCATTGTTGTTGTTAAATGCCATCGATCGGTTCTGACTCCTAGTGGTCTTGTAATAGAATTTCTGAGGAGTGACTGGTGGGTTTGAACCACTGACTTTTCAGTTAGCAGTCCAGTGCATAACCTACAGAGAAGTTAGGAAATTCCAGTTTTAAGAAATGGCATCTAATTAGGCCACTCGTCAAAAGAAGGGAG
>NW_006408614.1:12062312-12064731 GCF_000296735.1 Chrysochloris asiatica | reverse complement strand
TTTGCAGTCTGGCGCATTAACCCACAGCGCCACACCAGTACAACTGATAGATATTAGATGGGGGAATGTGGATTGATGCTGTATTGCTGTATGATTCACCAATGAAAAATTTTTTTTTAAAGAATGCAAGAGCCTAAATACCTTTCAATAGAAGGTTGCACAAATAAATTGATAGATTTGCATATAATGTTTAAACAAGTATTTGGGGAATTCAGTGTGAACTGAAAAAGGTAAGTTGTATGTATATGGTACAGTGGTTAATGTTTAATGCAAAATAAAAACACAAAATCTTTAAATATTTATTTATGTATATAGCTAGATGCACTACAAATATTCTGGGAGAAAAGTCCTAACACTGTGAATCTTTGGAGGGAAGGAAGGGGCTTACAATAGAAAGTGGTAAAGACAAAGGGACTTCAACATCCATAATGTTCAAAATTTTAAAACAGTGTACAAAGTATTAAGCTCCCATGTTCCTTTCACCCTCATGGAGGGAGATAGGATGAGTCCAAGGTGCTGATGACCCCGGTGAGGAAGAAGAGTGCCTGACAATCCACATATTGTCTAAGAAATGGCCCCTTTCAAATCCTGAACAAACTGGACAGTCACATTCCTGGTCTCAACCTTTGGACTAACTTCACCCAGATCAGAATGTTTTCCCAGACTCAGGCAGAACCCAACACAGTACAACCTAAAAGGGCATCTGTGGGACCCTAAGTTTTCAAGAAACTCTCTGCAAAAATAGGAAGACCAATGAGCAGGCACATGGCCTCCCAATCCTCTGTATCCACAATGCATGCCGCCATGTTGGAGACTCTAAGAAGAGAGCTGCTGGTCTACCCCATCATTCCCCAAGCTAGTTTAATTGAAGAAGTGCTTTTTATTGTGAAGAAATAAAACATGAATCCACATTGTTCAGAACTGACATCCAGAGACTCAGTCTTTGAGACCCAGAGATGTGGTTCCTGCCATTCCATCACCTTTGACTCCTTATCAGCTTTACTTTTGTGTATGAGGCTTCCTGCAGACACAGTTCAGAGCTGGGGTGTGTCTGTTCAATTCGTCATTCAGTTCAGGAAAATGATCTCTCATATGTCTTTAAAAACGTTTTTGCTTCCATTGCTGATTTTCCATTTCGCTGTCACATAAACTATTTTCATAGAGCTATAAATCACTTAGGGGAGATGGTTTAGAAGTTCTTAGAAGAGGTTTTAGAGGGAGTATGGTGAGGATAATAAAAACACATATATAATTTCATTAAAAACAGCAATAAAACATTATACAATGCAAGTCAAAGGGAATGTGTAACTAACAGTCATTAGTTAGTTAGAAACCTTCGGTTCATTCTTTGAAACCCAGCAAATTGGATTGCAATGAGGTTTCTTTCATTCTTTAGATTTTTTTCCCCACCTCCTAAATATTATTTTATAGTTTTAATGCTAATTGATGTTATCTGGGGAGTGCTATAGTGAGCCTGTAATATCTTGTCACCATAAAACATCTTCTGTATTAAAATTGATAACTGTAAATGAAATAAAGTAACTATGGAAAAGCTGGGAATATTCAAAACATGGTATTTGATTCTCTGTATGGAAAAAAACAGACCCTATTTTTGTTTGGTGCCATTGAATCAATTCCTACTCATGGAGACCCCTTGCACAACAGAACGAAACACTGCACAGTCCTCAGCCAACCTCATAATTGTTTTGTTTAAGCCCTGTTGCTGCCACTGAGCCAATCCATCTCATTGGGGGTCTTCCTCTTTTCCAATGACCCTTTGCTTGTCAAGAACAATGTCCTTCTTCAGGAACTAATCTCTCCTGACAACATGTCTAAAGTATGAGAGACTAAGTCTTGTTATCTTCACTTCTAAGGAACGTTTTGTCTGTGTTTTTTCCAACACAGATTTGTTTGTTCTTCTGGTAGTCGATGGTACTTTCAATATTCTTCACCAACACCGTAATTCAATTGCATCAATCCTTTTTTAGTCTTCCTTGTTCATTGTCTAACTTTTACATTCATATGTGGGATTGAAAATACCATGACTTCTGTGCTCTTGAACACTTTAAAGAGGTCTTGTACAACAGATTTGAGTATTGCTTAATGCAATACATCCTCTGATTTCTTGACTGTTGCTTCCTTGAGTATTAATCATGGATCCAAGCAAAATGAAGTCTTCGACAATTTCAATATTTTCTTCATTTATTATGATGTTATTTGTTGATCCCGTTGTGAGGATTTTTGTTTTCTTGACGTTGAGGTGCAACCCATACAGAAGACATAAACTTTTATTTTTATCAGTATTTTAAGTCCTCTTCACTTCCAGCAATCAAGTTTGTATCATCTGTATATTGTGAGTTGTTAATGAATCTTCTTCCTGTCCTGATGCCACATTATCTTTCATATAAGCCAGCTTCTT
>NW_006408614.1:12060071-12061347 GCF_000296735.1 Chrysochloris asiatica | reverse complement strand
TACATTTCTGACCCTCACAGTCAGTCCTGATGCAATTATTCACTATTATACCACAAGAGTCTTATCCCCATTTCCTTTCACCAGTCCAGTCCCAACATATTGGAAATCATTCTGTGGAGGTTCTACCTACCCCTCCCTCTTGAAATCTTGTAAGCCAGTCATTTCTTGCCTTTATAGGTCCCCCATTTTGTGTAGTCAATGTCTAAGTAGCCCATCCCTGTCAACCTTGTGTACCGAGGAAGTGGGAGTGATCCTTGCTGTAAAGATTTGTTCCCTTTTTTGAGCTACTACATCCACATGTATTGGTAATGTTCATCAAATTGTAGTGGGTTACTTTTTTTTTTTCCTTTCCTCTTTTTTCTTCTTCTAGTCAAGTTCTGATCATCCAGCCATCAAAGACAGGTCAAGTGGATACTATCTGCAAGTACGGGTGTTCTTGTGCATCTCCCCTCACTTCATATCAGCTGGGCGCTTCACTCTCCACTCTAGTCCTCTGAGGCCATGTCATTGCCTCTGGACCCAGGTTCTTGTAGTAACTGCAGGTCATCCAGGTGTCCTCCTGGGTTCACCGGAGTCTATTGATTGTGGTCGGACTTAGATCCCAACTACATTGCTGTTTTTTTCCCCCTTTTCCCCTTATCGGTGACTAACGTGGTCACCAGCCAGATAACATGCCTGCTCGTATATTCCCCTTGAGTCATAGTCTTGGAAGGGAGTTTGCCTTGATGGCTCCCGGGCGAACAGCTTACTTGTTCTTGTAACAATCAATCATACTGCCATTATTGTTTCTGATTTTTCCTGCTGGTCTTTCTTCACAAAGTATCTTCTGTTCATCTAGCCACTCCAGGCTGGTCTATTTGTCCTTTCCAGTGGAAATTTCCCACCTCAGACAATTCTGGATGGGGTTCTGGTTTCCACCTATGGTCTTACTTATGCAATGTAAAGGCTCCACAGGAGGTCTCTTTTACTGGGCAATTTCTAGCCCCCTTTAAGGTATTCCAATTAATTACAGGCTGAAGACGGGCTTACGAGCTTTCTACTGTGATGTTTCTGGCTATTCCTCCCCTCCCACCAAGTGTCTATTTTACAATGGTAGGCAAGGGAAACCAAGATTCAAAAGACAGCCAAGCATCTTAACATTATTCCCCTCTTTTACCCTTTCAAACCATGTCTCAATCCCTGTATCCTGAAGTCATGTTATTTCAAGGTTGTGCATACATCATCATTTACCTCTGCTCCACTTAGACCATGCAAACCTACCTAACTGTTCTCCATC
>NW_006408614.1:12043865-12044563 GCF_000296735.1 Chrysochloris asiatica | reverse complement strand
TCTCGTACTTCAGATACGTCAGGAGGGACCAGCCTCTGACGAAGGATATCATGTTTTGTTAGGTGGAGGGTCATAGAAAAAAGGAAGAACCCTAGTGAGATGGATTGGCAAAATGGCAGCATCAATGGGCTGAAGTGTAGCAATAATTGTGAGGTTGACCCAGGACTGGGCAGTGTTTTGTTCTCTTGTGCAAAATGTCACTATGAGTCGGTACTGACTTGATGACACCTAACAACAAAAAGCAATGTGAGATGAACCCCAGGAGGTAGACAATACCATCTTTAATAAATTATCTTCTAATTGTAGAGAGTTTCAGAAAATAAAATGGACAAAATGTGAAACCATGCCTTTGATGAAGTCAAAGAACTGACCAGAAATTTTCACTTCCAATTCATCTTCTCATACTTAATGAATGAATCCCCTGGAGGTTTGAAGCCTTTATGGACACTTGATAAAAGATCCTCCAGGGCTCTGAACCATTGCTTTAAGAAAGCCTTTGTCCACTCTGATTTGCCAATTCATTGGACCACCCAGTCCTGCTGGAAGAGAGGACAGCGACTGGACTGTTCTGTTTCATGCACAGGGACATGAAGCAGTTGTGGAATGAATGATTACATTCTCCCCAGACCACAACACAATCCTCTTGTTTGTTTTCATCTCAACACCTAAGACAGGCATCCATCACCTGTGCCCTCAGA
>NW_006408614.1:12041634-12042676 GCF_000296735.1 Chrysochloris asiatica | reverse complement strand
GTGCCTAATTCATCAAATCTGTTCTGGAGATGGTCTCTAAATTCAGGTGGGATATGTTCAAGGTCCTGGTGTGGCTCTGTGGTTTAATGCACCAGACTGCAAGGTCAGCAGTTCAAGCTCACCAGTTGCTCCTTGGAAACCCTATACAAGGTCGCTATGGGTTGGAACCAACTCAACGGCACTTAACAACAACAAATACTCAAGGTAATATTTTGGTTCTCATTTAATTTTGTGTTCATTTCCATCAACTTCAGCCTGAACTTGTATATGAGACTGTTCCACAGTTTGCCCCTTGTAGGCAAATAGATACTATCCCATCACAACATTGTACTTCTAGATAGATCTTGAAATACTCTTTCAGAGGATGAATATGACACCATTCCTGTTCAGTTTGTCATTCACATTATAGTAGACCATATAACTGTCATGTTCAAAATGACCAACATCCATCCCTAAAGAAGGACATCTTGCTTGGTAAAGTGGAGGGTCAGAGAAAAAGAGGAAGACCCAATGAGATGGGTTGGCAAGGTGGCAGCAGCAAAGGGCTCAAGCATAACAACAATTGTGAGGATGGTACAGAACCTGGCAGTGTTTTGTTCTGTGGTGCACAGGGTCGCTATAAGTCAGAACCAACCTTGTTGTCATTGTTAGGTGCCATCAAGTCTATATCAACTTACTGTGACCCTATGCACAACAGAACGAAACACTGCCTGATCCTGGGCAAACATCACAATTGTTGCCGCTCTTGAGCCTACCGATACTGCCATTTTGCCAATCCATCTCCCTGGGGGGTCTTCTTTTATTTCTCTGACCCTACACCTTACTAAACATGATAATCTTCTCCAGTGACTGGTCCCTCCTAACATATGTGAAGTATGAGAGATGAAGTTTAGCCATCCTGGCCTCCAAGGAGCACTCTAGCTGCACTTCTTCCAACACGGATCTGTTTGTTCTTTTGTAAGCCCATGGTATTTTCAATATTCTCCTCCAACACCATAACTCAAAAACATCAATTCTTCTACAGTCTTCCTTATTCACTGTC
>NW_006408614.1:12034552-12040699 GCF_000296735.1 Chrysochloris asiatica | reverse complement strand
GGCACAAATACGGATCTCTTCCAATGAATTGGCCAGATATTTGTCTTCCTATCGACACCTACCTAACAGCAGCTTATAACATCACCTAAGATATCAATATTTATGCATCCCACAGACTCAAGAACACTTAACAATGGCAACATTAGATTTTTGAAGACTTCAATTTTCTAAGAGTCTTATTACTAAGGGATGTTTACCTCTGTTTGTTCTCATTTAAAATTGTGCCCCACCAGCAAATGAAGATCTCAAAAGCTTTGCTAAGTTCACATCATTAAGTTGAACTCTATTTTGATGAGGCAACTATTCTCCAGTCATATTTTGATTCTCTTCCAACTTGAGGGGCTCATCTTCCAGCATGACATCAGACGTTATTTTGCTGCTATTCATAAGGCTTTCAGTGTTGAAGCCTTCAGAAATGATCCTCCTTTCATTCTCCATGATCTGTCTTAGTCTGGTAGCTCCACTGAAAACTTCCCACCATGGATGACCTGCTGGTTGTTAAAATACTGGTAACATAGTTTCCAGGATCACAGCAACGTAGTCACCATAATGCCACACAATCAGAGACAAGTGGTAGAGTTTCACCCTCTTGACGCCATAAACGAATATTAATTCTAGATGCTTTAACTAGCTAATTGTTGAAAATAGATAAAAAGGATATAATTACACAAAATAAATTTTCACGTGGTTTTGGTTTAGTTTTGTGGGTGTTTTGCTCTGTTCTGTTGCTGCTGTACATGTGCAAGGAGAGGCCAGTATGGGATCACACAAATACAGAGGTCATTAAGAGAAGGTGACCAATGGTTGTCCACAAAGAGAAAGTACAGAAAGTGGTCTTGAAAATAGATTTGCCACAAATCTAAAAGTAAAGGTTTTATAAGACATGGAAAGTTAATGATAATCAGTACCAAAAAAGGCAATAGTCCTAAAGAAAACATCAGACAAGGTCCATGTGAGAAGAGAAGATCTGGACGGAGGGATCAAATAATGAGTTTTGAGGGGGAGGCACCCATTGCCAACTGGTATCTGATGCCCCAATGAGTCCCTGCGGCTGTTTACATCTAAATGTAATTACATTAAACTTAAATAAAATTACACAAAAATTGTTATATCCAGGTGACACTAGATATTCCAAGAGCTCACTATTCACATGAAGCTGTTGCTCTTGTTCAGTGCCGTTGAGTCGGTTCCGACCCCATAGAGACCCTGTATAGGGGTTCCAAAGAGCGGCTGGCACATTCTAACTGCGGACCTTGTGGTTCAAACCGATCATGGGTCCAGCGCATTATCCCACAATCCCAACCAGGTCTCCATGAAGCTAGAGACTGCCATAGTGGACAGTGAAGAGAGACCCTATTCAGTGTCCAGAAAATTTTGTGGACAATGCCCCCTAGAGGATGAGGTGAGGGTTGTCCTTTAGGGCAAAACTGGACGATGTATGTCTGTGTTCCACACTGGGAAAAAAAAGCTGGGCAGTGAGCCCTGGGGAACAAGGCCTGGGGCGGGGACACTCTTGCAAGTAGACTGAGATGCATGGGATTCTTGACCAAGGTTCCTCTTTTGGTATTACAGTCAAGGCCAGGCAGCAACTCTGTCAGCGTGCCATGGGGTAGGAGACAAGCTATCATTTGAACGAGACAAATCACAGAAATAGGACAGCAAGAGGGCGCTCTCTTCAGGCAGTAGAGACTTATTCACTTAATTGAACATCATTAGATGAAAAATGATGAAGAAGATTGCTGCTGGCATGAACTACATTGAGGGGGTGGAGCACCCACTTTGTCACATGCCATAGGAGATGCAAAGTTGTGCAGTTTTGATGAGAAAAGAGCTGTGTTTACAAAATAAAGCAAACTGTCAACATGACAGCCCATAATGCTTCTGTGGGAATGTATCCAGGGCCTGTGATGACATTCAGTGAATCCTTGTTCAGGAAGTGAGAGGATGTGGGTGGAGTGTTGGATCCAGAAAGAAGCCTAAAGGAATTGTACAGTGCCCGGTGCCAGGGCCTCAGAGGAGACCCCCCACAACACCATTCACTAACTTAAAGAAACATCCATAGACGCTCAGATGAACTGATGAACGTTAGAGTCTGCTTCAAACTAAAATGCATGAACCAAAATCCACCACCATGAAGACCCACTTCTAAAGAAAATATACATCTAGTTAAGCAGAGAGTATGGCAGGGCTGTGGGCCAGGTTTCTCTTAGCAGGTATTGTCCCTCCAGGCAGCCTCCACACAATCTCAAGACCAGGTGATCAGACATAGATAGGCCACAGGGCTGTAACCTCTAAGGACCCAGAAGGCCAGGAATCCCAGTGGTGCAGGCAGGGCTTGGCTCTCTGCTAATTGGCCATTTGAGGCCAAGTTCCAGCCCTGGCAGGCACAGAGAAATGTCACTGCAGTGAACTCGAGGTGCTGCCGCCTGACATTGCATCAATGACCATGGGGACCAGGCATGGAAGAGCTGGGCTGAGCATCACTCCCTCCACCATGGACCCAGAAGATTCCTGCATCACAATCTGAAGTACCAGAACCTGGTCCATAGTATCCCTTCTGCCCCCTTCCCACCTTTACTTCACTGCTGAGGACCCAGCACTGCACAGGTGGAGCAGGGGTCCTCAGTACCCAGACATCATCGTCAGCACAGACTAGGATCAGGAGCCTTACCATCCCTGGAGTACAGGTCCTGGCTGGGTGACCTTGGGCAAGCTCTGACCATCTTCTTCAGAAGGCAAGGTAAGAGCACCTTTTGCAGGTCTGTCCATGGGTAGAAGAGAGCATTCGATGAGAATGCAAGGGAGTGGTACACAGCAAGCACTCCAGGCTGCTCTCAGCAGGTGATGCACTGACCACACTCCTGCCCTAACCCAGCTCCGACCATGGCTCCATGAACATTAGGGCAGAGCCTCCCAAGTCCTCCATGTTGAGCTCACATGTCCATTCAGTTCTAACTCAGCAGGTCAAGTTGAGCGTCTTCATTGTGATTTAAACTGACCTTACAGTCCAGTGCTTGTTCTACAGTGCCACACCAGTACTGGGTAACAAATCAAATAAAACTGCAAAAAAAAAATTCCTGAATCAAATGAGAATAAAAACACAACTTATCAAAACCTATGGGACATAGCAAAGCAGTGCTCAGAGAACAATTTATAGCAATAAATGCACACATCCAAAATGCAGAACCACAACCAATACCTTACCCAAACATCTCCAACAATTATAAAAAGAGCAGAAAAATAAGCCCACTATCACCCGAAGAAAATAAATAGTTGAAGTTAGAGCAAAAATAAATGAAATAGAAAATAGAAAAACAATAGAATCAAAGGACAAGACGTTGGTTCTTTGAAGGGATTAATAAAACTGAAAAACCATTGGCAAATATAACCAAAGCAAAGAAGAAGCAAATAACATGATTAAGAAATGGTATAAGTGATGGCTCAACAGAACCAATGGAAATTAAAGGCTAATAATACAATACTGCGAAGAATTGTACTCCAACAAATGTGAAAACCTAGAAGAAATGGACAAGTTCCTACAAATACAAGACCTGTCTAAAGCAACACAAACTGACTAAGAAAAATTGAACACACCTATAAGAAGAAGCTATAAAAAATAAGCTCTGGTAGCATAGTGGTTATGAATAGGGCTGCAAACCCCAAGGTCAGCAGGTCAAAACTACCAGCTGTTCTGCTGGAGAAAGATGAGGCTTTCTGCTCCCATAAGGATTTACAGCCTCAGAAACCCTGTACAGGGTTGTTATGAGTCAGAACCGACTCCATGACACATAACAACAACAACAACAACAATAAGAAGAAAATAAATTGACTAAGTAATTAAAAAATCCCAATTAGAAAAAAGTCCAGGCCCAGTTGGCTTTACTGGTGAATCTACCAAACACTCAGAATAGAAAATATATAGAAAAGGATAAAAAATTCCCAAATTCATTTTATGAAGTAAGCATAATTCTGATACCAAAATAAGAAAGAAAATTATAAACCAATATCCTTCACGAACATTGATGCAAAAAATCTCAACAAAATCCTAGCCATTATAACCTAACAATATATCCAAAAAAAAAATAATACATCATGACTAGGCAGGATTCATATCAGGTGTGCAGGAATGGTTCAATATTAGAAAAACAATCAATGTAACCCACCATATAAGTAAAACAAAGGGAAAAAAATAACATGCTATATCCATTGATGCAGTAAAGGCTTTTGGCAAAATCCAACACTCATTCCTCATAAAAGCACTCAGCAAAATAGTTAGGAATAGAGGGGAAATTCCTCAACATAACTAAGGGCATACATACAAAAGCATCAGCCAAAATCACTCTCAATGGTGAAAAACTGAAGCTATTCCCCTTGTGAACAGGAACCAGATGAGGGTGCCCTTTATCACCAATATTATTCAATATTGTGCTGGAAGTCTTAGCCAGAGCTATGAGGCAAGAAAGGGAAATTAAAGGTATCTGAATTGGCTAAGAAGTAAAACTCTCCCTATTTGCAAGCCATATGATCTTATACTTAGAAAATCTCAAAGACTGAAAGAAAATTATTGGAACTCATCTATAAATTTGGCAAAGTGGCAGCTAGATTTGTTTACACTATTAAAGAGAGCTCTGAAAAGGAAATCAGAAAAACAATAACATTTGCAATACTTACCACTATTGCAAAGTGGTGTCGTCAACAAAAGATGAAATATGTAGGAATAAATCTAACCAAAGGAACAAAAGACCAGTTCAAAGGAAACTACAAAACACTATTACATGAAACCAAGAAAGAACCACAGAAATGAAGGAATACACCATGCTTGTTGATAGGAAGACTTAACATTGGAAAAATGTTAATAGTACCCTTAGCAATCTGTAGACACAATGCTCTCCAAATCTGGATTCTAACACCATTCTTTAAAGAGATGGAAAAACTAATCACTAACTTCAGATGGAAGGGAAAGAGACCCTGGATACGCAAAGCATTATTAAAATAGAAGACTAAAGTAGGAGGCCTCTCACTTCCCGATTTCAAACCTACTACAAGAAGCTCTGGTAGCATAGTGAATACAAATTGGGCTGCTATCCTCAGAGTCAGCAGTTTGAAACTACCAGCTGTTCTGTGGAAGAAAGATGAGGCTTTCTGCTCCCATAAAGATTTATAGCCTTGGAAACCCTATACAGGGTTGCTATGAGTCAGAACCGACTCCATGACACACAGCAACAAAGTCAAAGTAGTCAAAATAGCCCAGTACAATAGAAGAGACATAGATCAATGGAACAGAACTGAGAACCGAGAAGTAAATCCATCCACTCAGTCAGAACTCTGGAAGCCATGTAGTTATTTGTTAAATCTCTCTTCTGATAGTTCCCGAATCTCTGAGACTTGTTCTGGGACTTGCTCGCTTTGTCTCTTAAGACTGTTTTTGTTTTGTACTTCCTCTCTCTTTCTTTTATCTTGCTTTTCAGCATGCCTTGTGTCAAAATGCAGGCATGGTGTTTCTGGTCATAGGATCTGAGGTCACTCACTCCTTGGTGTGAGGATTTATGTTTATGTGACCTAGAATTAGGCTGTTTAATATTCTATTTAGCTGTGAGCATTGGAGGTATCAGTTTCCGGTAGTGGCTTGTTTTTCTTTCCCGTTACCTTTATTGTTGTTGTTAAGTGCCGTCGAGTTGTCTCTGACTTATAGGGTTTCCCTATATAGGGTTTCCAAGGAGCAGCTGGTGAGCTTGAACCACTGACCTTTCAGTCCATCATATTAATCTTCAGCATCACACCAGAACTCTCTGTTATCTTTTGTTGTTTTTTGTTAAGTGCCATCGAGTTGTTTCTGATCTATAGTGACTCTGTGTAGGGTTTCCAAGAAGCAACTGGTAAGCTTGAACCACTGACCTTGTGGCTCAAACCAACTTTGCAGGCCAGTGCATTAACCCTCAGTGCCACACCAGGACTCCTCCTTGCTGTCTTTGTTGTTGTTAGGTACCATTGAGTCAGTACTGACTCATAGCAGCCCAATGCACAACAGAATGAAACACTGTCCGGTACTGGGCCAACCTCACAATTGTTGCCTCTCTTGAGCCCATTGATGCTGTCACTTGGCCAATCCATCTCACTGGGGGTCTTCCTCTTTTTCTCTGACCCTCC
>NW_006408614.1:12032871-12033739 GCF_000296735.1 Chrysochloris asiatica | reverse complement strand
CATCTACTTAATTTTGTTTTCTAAAAAAGTGTTCATTAAATTGCTTAACCACAGTGTTCTTGTATTTCCTTTCTTTTGAGGCTGTGAGGCATAAGATCCAACCTGGCTAATTGCTACAAGAAATGCAGATTGTTACGTTTTGACCACCTTTCACTTATGTTCACTATTATCTGCCTATTCATGTGGGTGCCTGTATGTAATAGTGGGGGTTTGTAAATTCTGGCTGGTAATTGATTGTGGTGAGGTCTGTAGGGGTCTGTCAGCTTCACTTTAGTTTGTTATCTGCTTTTGTGCTCTTATAAATGCAGTTACTTTGTACTGAGGTTTTCTGTGAACTGGAGTGGCACATACAATTCCCTTTGAATTCAATCCACTGAAGCTGAAAACAATTGTTGCCAGACTAGTTTCTTTCTAAGGTTTATAGAACTCATAATAAAAGGCTGTGAATATGGCCATATTATATATTTTTACAAGTGAATTCAAAGTTACCCTAAAGAGAAGATAGAAAGCAACTTCTGAGAACTATCAGCCTTGCATGATATCTCTCCTTCTGCTGGGACTGTGTCAAACAGCAGAAGCCAAGCCACTTCCCGCAGGGGTCTTTAGGTTTCCATAAAAACTCTTTTTAAATAGAGCTTGTGTCTTTCAACTCTCTCAGTTTTAATCCACTGTTATTGTATCAAATCTCTGTAGATGTGGTGATAAGGTATTAGGGAGGAGAAGCAGCAGATACTCTTATGATTAGATTTCAAGTATTTTGAGTTGGTTTGAACTCCTAGTCTATGACATTCAGAGAAGTTCTTAGCTTTCTGTTTTCCTTCCTTATAGAATACAGGAAAGCTGTTGTTGTTGTTGTTGTTAAGTGTCA
>NW_006408614.1:12031536-12032771 GCF_000296735.1 Chrysochloris asiatica | reverse complement strand
CAGAAGGCTACTCAGGATCAAGTTGTCTAAATGTCCCTGGACTGCTAACCAAAAGATTGGTGCTTCAAGCCCACAAGCTGCTCCCTGGAAATCCTTTGCAGAATCACTATACTGACTCAATGGTCCATAACAACAACAGATCAGATAAGTCTCTGGCCAACTAGTTTCCCTTGTGGGTGTGACTTTATGGAGGAGAAAAGAGTGCTCAAATAGGATCTTTTGGGGTCTGTAACTATCTATACAGGGCCATATCCCTCTGGCTCCAGTTCCCAGAAGGCATCCTGCTATGCGCCATAAGAGAACTGGGGATAGACTGGCTGGTCTACACTGATCCAAAAGCAGCCCCAAACTTCATGGCTTAGAGAATGCCCAGGGTCCTTTATGCTTCTTGTACCTGCTCATACACCCCAAGCATGCCGACTTTCATGCAGTCTTCACCTACATCCTGGAGTTCTAGCCTATGTTACCTTGGTGATGTTTTCCTTTCACAGAAATGTCTCCAAATGCCTGTTCACCAATGATGTTCTCTAGTTTGTCCAAGTGATTATGGGTTTATTAAAATGTCAAAAACAAACATTTAAAAAATATGATTGAATGGGATCTGGGATAAGAATGAAAAATCAAATGTCTAACAGCTAAGTAGTGTGATTTTCATGATAGATTTTAATAACTTTCAAGTTAATAAATTTTGTTCAGTGAGGAGGATAAAGAGATAAAGAATTTTAAAAAGTATTTTAAAATTTCTGGATTTACAAGTACTGGTATATCATTTTTCAAAATACAAATAATGTTAATTTTGCCACAAGTCTGTCAGTGTGTTCTTCTGTGGTGGTTTGTGTGTCGCTGTGATTCTGGAAGCAATCTCCCTGGGTATTGTCAATATCAGGAGGGGTACCCATGGTTTGCACGTTTCATCAGAGCTTCCAGACTAAGACTGATTAGGACTAAAAGTCTGGTACTCTACTTCCAAAAATTATTCAATACAAAATCTATGTTGTTGTTAGGTGCCATCTATAGATCACAGCAAAAACAGTGCAGGGCTAGACGATGAGGCACCTAAATTGCAAGGCATTCAAGACATACCATGGCTGCAGCAATGGGTCTGAGCTGACCAGCAGGGGTACAGAGGGTACAGGGCCAGACCACGCTGTGTTCTGTTGCACATGGTGTCACCATGAGTCAGAGTTGAATCAAAGACCACGAACAACAACAGATAATGCCAATTAACTTGTTCT
>NW_006408614.1:12028225-12029986 GCF_000296735.1 Chrysochloris asiatica | reverse complement strand
GAGCCCACAGGCCCAAAACTCATTCCCTCAAAGTGTCTGGTAATGTCTAAGAAGTTGTCAGCATTTTGATGCATGTGTGCTCCACCATATCCATAGATATGCTAGTAGCAAAGTTGAATATTCATGTGCAAACATTTACGTATTTATGGATATGTTCCCACTCTACCTCCCATCCCCATTGAGCACCTGTCCATGAACTACCTGTAGATCACTGTTGTTGCAGGACTGTGTGTAAAACAGTATTTACCTTTATTCCCTTTAGCTCTTGCACTCTTCCGTGTCTTCCCCTGTCTTTATCATTCTTCTGCCAACTTATTTCTTCCTGTATGCCGCCCTCCCTGTCACCCGAGTTAATACATGTCTACCCTCTAGCCAGTGAATTACTCTTCCTTCCCTACCATCTCTAGTAACCATCAAAAAATATTTCTTACTAACTATTTCATAGTACCAGAATCAGAGAACTGCAGAATATCCAAAAATATTCACTTAGTCAAACCATATCATTTTATATGATATGAAGAATATGAAGAGGTGGAAGTTATGGAATTTTACAAACTATTTAAATTCCAATGTGAATCATAAAGAGAAAATGGACAAAAACAATTCAGCAAACTTCGACAAAGGGCAATGAAGAGTGATTTTTTTTTTTTCAAGCATATGGTAACATTTATTATAAAAATAATAGTATCTGGTACTGTCATTTGCCCAAACACATTTCCTCAGACATCTTACTATTGAAATACCCATCTACCTACAGCAGAGGCTGGAAACAACAGATACTACCTTTATCAATCTCCCTTGCAGATAAGGGTGACTTTTGACCCAGTTGAGATATAAAGTAGAGTCTTGTGGAAAATATTTTCTTCATGACTAAAGAGAGACTGGGAGCACTGTGGCTCTGTAGTAATATCACTGAACTGTTAACCACAAGGTCAATGGTTTGAGCCCAGCAAGGTGCTTTTCAGGAGAAAGATGAGGCTTTATAGCCTCAGAAATCCTATACATGGTTGATATGAGTTGGAAACAACTCAACAGCACTTAACAACAAAAGAGAAAGTAGGGCCAGGTATACTCCCTGTAAAAAACTAACAGTTATCTCCTAATAACTTTGCCTTATCTTATCCTGTATATGTTGTTGTTAAGTGCCTTTGAGTCAGTTCCAACTCATAAGGTTTTCAAAAAGTGGTTGGTGGCTTTGAACCACTGACCTTGTGGTTAGTAGTATAGTACTTATCCTACAGCAGTATACCAGGACTCCTATAATGTAATGTTGTTGTTAAGTACTGTCAAGTCAGTTCTGACTCATAGCGACCCTGTTTAGGGTTTCTGAGCAGCATCTGGTGAATCTGAACTGCCGACCTTGCACTTTAAACTAACCTTGCATTCCTGCACATTAACCCGTGGTTTAGGTCAAGCACACCTTAGTCCTCAAACTGACATCTTTGCTCTTGAACCCTTTAAAGAGGTCTTACACAACATCATTGATTTGATATGTTGATACCTTCAGTACCATGAATGTTGATAGTGGATCCAAGCAAAAAAAAAAAGAAGTCTTTGAAAACTTCAATCTTTTTTCCATTTATCATGATGTTATTTATTACTCCAGTGGTGAAGATTTTTGTTTTCTTTACATTAAGGTGCAACCCAGATCTTTGATCTTCACTTTAGGCAGGCAAGGTTGTATCATCTGCATATTTAAGGTTGTTGATGAGTCTTCTGCCAATCCTGATGCCACATTCATCTTCATATATAATCCATCTT
>NW_006408614.1:12025815-12027285 GCF_000296735.1 Chrysochloris asiatica | reverse complement strand
TTTTCTAATTCCAGGCTTTTGTACATTTCATTGTAATATTTGATTGTCTTTCCAAGTTGACCTTTGAAATTTTCTGTTCAATTCTTTGACTTCCTTATTTCTTCCATTTGCTTTAGCACATTTATGCTGGAAAGCAAATTTCAGAGTCTCTTCTAACATCCATTTTTGTCTTTCCTTTCTTTCTTGTCTTCTTAATGAACTTTTGCTTTCTTCCTGTATGATGCTCTTGATGTCATCCCACAACTCTTCTTGTCTTTGATTATTAGTGTTTAATATACAAATCTGTTCTTGAGATGGTTTCTAAATTCAGGTAGGATGTATTCAAGATCATATTTTGGCTCTTGTTGATATGTTTTAATTGTTTTTCATCTTCAGCCTGCACTTGCATATGAGCAATTGATGATCTGTTCCACAGTCTGCCTCTGCCCTTCTTTTGATTGATGATAATGAACTTTTCTACCGTCTCTTTCCCCAGACGTAGTCAGTTTGATTCCATCTGGTGAGGTCCGTGTGCATAATCATCTTTTATGTTGTTTTAAAAAAGGTATTTGCAATGAAGAAGTCATTGGTCTTGAAAAAGTCTATCATGTGATCCCAGCATCATTTCTATCACCCGTGTCATATTCTCCAACTACTTATTCTTAATTTTTTCTTCCATCATCATATTCCAATCGTCAGTAATTAGCAATACATCTTCATTGCATATTTGATCAATTTCAGACTGAAGAAGTTGGTATAATTCTTCAATTTCATCATCATTGGCTTCGCTGGTTGGTGCTTAAATTTCAGTAATAGTGGTATTAATTTGTCTTCCTTGTAGGCATATAAATAGTATTCTATCAAAACCAGTATTGTACTTCAAGAGAGCTCTTGAAATATTATTTTGATGATGAATGCACTACCATTCCTCTTCCATTTGTCCTTCCCAGCATAGTAAACCATACGCTTGTCTGTTTCAGAATGTCAATGCCAGTCCATTTTACCATCAGTTTACTAATGCCTATGATATTGATCTTTGTGCGTTCCATTTCATTTTTTACAATTCCAGTTTTCCTAGATTCAGCCTTTGTACAATCTGTGCTCTGATTATTAATGCATGTTTACAGCTGTTTCTCCTCATTTAGAGTTGTACTCCCATCATCAAATGAAGGTCTCAAAAGCTGCACTCCATTGACGTCATGGTCAACTCTGCTTTGAGGAGGCAGCTTTTCTCCCAGTCATATTTAGAGTTCCTCCCAACGTAGGACACTCAACTTCCAGCACTGTATTTGACAATATTAAGGAACTAGTCATAATATTTTGTTTTCTGGAACGATTGTTCTGCTACTATTCCAAAGGCTTCCAATGGCTACACATTTACCCAGTGTGAGGGATGCCAACAGTGAAAGGAGTAGAATCCAAGAATTGAGGTGGATTCCCATGAGGCAAATAGGGTATCTCTTCAGTCCCCCAGATAACTATGTGTTGTGG
>NW_006408614.1:12023362-12023845 GCF_000296735.1 Chrysochloris asiatica | reverse complement strand
TCAATGATTCAATAGTCAAATCCAATATAATGGACACCTGGTGTGGCACTGTAGGCTCAGCACTCAACTGCTAACCACAAAATCAGCAGTTCAAACACACTAGCTTTGGAAACCCTATATAGGGTTGCTATGAGTCGGAAACTGACTCAATGACACTTAACAACAACAATGTAACCTATGCAAGTAGTATTAATATTACATTGTTTAGGATTAAATATTTAAACAGGATTCTCTCTTCTAAATTCCAGAAACCAAAAGAATCCCAAACCACTACCCACAGCAATCCAGTTGATTATCCCTCATAGACTTTTATAGGATGGAGTGGATCTGCTCCAGAGGTCTTCCAAGATTGCAAACCTTTACAGAAGTAGACTGCCTAATTGTCTTACATGGATTGGCTGATGGTTTCAAGCCCCCAGCCTTTCAGTTGCCAGTCCAACACTTGATCCACTGTGAAATATTTGTTGTTGTTGTTGGATGCCA
>NW_006408614.1:12021455-12022545 GCF_000296735.1 Chrysochloris asiatica | reverse complement strand
CACACACCTTTCATAATATTAAACCATTCAGTGTCCCCTTGTTCTTGGTTTATGATCAGTTTCCTCATGAGCACAATTGAATGTTCCAGAATACTCATACTTTGCAATATTGTCTGTAGCTTCTCATGAGCCACATAATCAAAAGCCTATGTATAGTCAATAAAGCACAGGTAAACATCTTTCTGGTATTCTCTGTTTTCAGCCATTATCCACCTGATATCAGCAATGTTATCTCTCATTCTACATCCTCTTCTGAATCCAGCTTGAACCTCTGGCAATTCTCTGTCAATGTCTTTTTCAGGCATTTTTGGATGCTATTTAGCAACATTTTATTTGTATAGCTGTTGTTAAGTATTGTCAAGTCAGTTTCAACTCATAGTGACCCTAAACACAACAGAACAAAACACTGCCTGGTCCTAGGCCATCCTCACAATTGTTATTTATGAGCTCATTGCTGCTGTTACCGTGTCAGCCCATCTCATTGGTGGGCTTCCTCTTTTCCTCTGACCCTCCACTTCATGAAGCATGATGTCCTTCTCCAAGGATTGTTCCCTTCTGATAACAGGTCCAAACTATGACAGGCAAATTCTCACCATCCTGGATTCTAAGGAGCATTCAGATTATATTTCTTCCAACATAGATTTGTTTGTTATTCTGGTAATTCATGGTACTTTTAACATTCTTCTCCCAAACTGTAATTCATGTGCATTGATTCTTCTATGGTCTTCCTTAGTCATTGTTCAACATTCATATGCATATGTTCTTAAGTGCTGTCAAGTCTGTTCCAACTCATAGTGGACCTACACAGGGTTTCAAAGGCTTTGAATCTTTGCAGGACCAGAAAGCCTCATCCTGTGAAGTGTCTGATAGACTCAAACCATGAACCCTGTGGCTTACAGTCCAGTGCTTATCGTATGCATGCATATAAGACTATTAAGAAATGAGATTTGTGCCAGGCGGCACCTTTGTCCTCAAAATGACATCTTTGCTCTTCAGCACTTTAAAGAGGTCTTGTGCAACAGATTTGCCTAATGCAACATGTTGTTTGATGTCTTGATAATTCCTTCCATGAATGTCGATTGTAGATCCA